>NC_066893.1:15984463-16096963 GCF_022985175.1 Labeo rohita
TTTCCTTGAATTTGGAATCGCACTCCTTGCTCACTCGGTTCACAGCGCTCCTCAGTTTTCTTACCACTGCCAAATATGTATTAATCACACTCAAGATACAAACCAACAACATTTGCTGTGGTTTTGATAGTTCCGGAGGTCTGGAGTCCATCTCATCTTAATCTCTTTACTTTCTGCTGTACCTTTCTCTGTAGTCTCTATCTCTCCCACTCTACTTTTTTTAATATTCCTGTTGTTTTTCTCTCTAGCCTTGCTTTTCCCCGTTTGCCGCCCCAAGCCACAGGAAGGCCAGGGCTGCCACAATCACCCCAATCAGCTGATGGATCTGGTAATGTGGGATGAGGAGGGGCCGCTAGAGCACTGCCCCTGTGCAACAGGCCTGCACTGCCAGCCTCTCAAGTGAGACAAAAAACATCACAAATATTTCTTGCATGTGTCTAGATGTTACATACAGCTAGTGAGGCATGAAAATAAAGAATTTTGCATAGACATCTATGCTTTTTAGAACTGTAATCTAGCCAGCCAATCAAATTGCAGCTTGCTGGTCAAACAAAGCTCTTGGTATTTTAGTGTGCAACGTGAATCTGATGGCTTGTGAGCACTATGAAATAGTGTTTCCGCTCAATTACAAGGCTGTAATTTTATTTGATTAAAATTACAGAAAAAAAGTAATATTGTGAAATATTATTGCAATTTAAAATAGTGGTTTTCTATTTTAATATTCTTTAAAATAGAATTTATTGCTGTGATGCAAAGCTGAACTTTCAGCATCATTACTCCAGTCTTCAGTGTCAAATGGTACTTCAGAAATAATTCTAATATGCTGATTTATTATCAGTATTGGAAAATGTTGTGCTGCTTAATATATTTTTTGGAAACTCTGATTCTTTTCTTCATTATTTATTATATAGAACAGCATATTTAAAATAGCATTCAAAGTTTAGGGTTGGTAAATTGTTTCTTTCTTTGAAGGTAATTAATACTTTTATTCTGGAAGGAAGTGTTAAATTAATGAAAAGTGATAGTAAAGACTTATATTGTTAGAAAAGATTTTGTGTTGAATAAATGCTGTTGTTTTTTTTTAGCAAAATATCCTGAAAAAAGTATCAGTTTTCCAAAAAGAGCACAGCTGTTTCCAACATTAATAATAAATCAGCATATTAAAATTATTTCTGAAGGATCGTGTGACACTGAAGACTGGAGTAATGGCAGATGAATTCAGCTTTGCATCACAGAAATAAATTACATTTTAAAGTATATTAAAATAGAAAACTGTTATTTTAAATTGCCATAATATTACTATTTTTGATTAAATAAATGTAACTTTGATGAGCATAAGAGACTTCTTTAAACAAAAAAAAAAACAAAAAAAAAACTGATTCCAAACTTTTGAAAGGCAGTGTATATGTACACAAACATATACATAATATATTGAAATGTGTATTTAATATTTTAATAGATTTTTTTTTTTCAGAAAAATAAGATATATTTATCTGTTGTTTTATGTTACAGGAATAAATCAGTGTGTGTGGATGAGAGAAACGCAAACTGATCGCTCCCAACGAAACTGAACTTTCATCAGTGTTGTAATCTGTAATTTTGTCTTTATGTGTAACACTAAAGTGCCTTGTTTCTCATCCTAATTTATGGGAGAAGCTTTAATTTATAATTTTTGTGTGTGTGTGTTTGTGTGTAATTTGTGTGCCACTACATTACATTAAATAGAATTACAAATAGAATGTTTTCAAAAAAGTATATGTTGTTAAATAATGACGACGTTCTGAATATGTGGACCTAACTGGGCATTATATTCCTTTTAAATAAATATGATTTGTGGACATTTTAGTCTGAACTTTGAATGTATTGTTTTAAAAAATCAAATATGACCCTGGACCACAAAACCAGTCATGAATAATACAATGTTAATTTACAGCAAAAGCCAACAATACACTGTATGGGTCAAAATGATCGATTTTTCTTTTATGCCGAAATCATTAGGATATTAAGTAAAGATCATGTTCCTTGAAGATATTTTGTAAATTTCCTACTGTAAAATATATCAAACTTATTTTTTGATAGTACTATACATTGCTAATAATTTCACTTTAACAACTTTTTCTCAGTATTTGGATTTTTTGCACCCTCAGATTCCAAATTTTAAAATATCTCAGCCAAATATTGTCCTATCATAACAGACCAGACATCAATGTAAGGCTAATTTATTCATGTTTCAGATGTATAAATCTCATTTTCAAAAAACAGACAGCAGATGGCAGTGTTGAGTTGTGGTAGATATGGATGAGGCAAACCATTTCCCACTTTGTCGTCACACAAATGTGAATCTTCGCAGGTAAACGTTTTACACTCCAGCTCATAAACTTTTATATAAGTTTCTCGTTAAAAAAACTGACAGACTTTGTGTTACCCAAGACATTTTACTACAGACAATTATGACTCGAATAAGTTCACATAGTTTAATCTTTATTTCTTTTGGTTTACAAACGAAAGGCACCCATTGATTTTTTTTTTACCCTCCACTGACATTTTTAATGTGGCAATTAAAGTTCTCCCAGAAACCAGACAGTTTAACAATGTGGGGAATACATTTCACTCTTTTTCTTGATTGTTACAGAATATTTAACAAAAAAAGTACATATAAATAAGGCAGACAAAACAAATGGAAATAATCTGTCCCATCCTGACTTAAACTTGATCTTAAGGAAGAAAGTGTTAATATTATCGTTATAAAATGGTGTGGGAAATGAAACAATTTGGTGACCTGACACAACGAAGCCTACTTTTACTATCACAACGAAAACTACAAAGATTATTTGACTATTATAGGAAAAAAAATGCTATATATCTTACTTTATTTTACCCTACTCTGGGGTAAAACAAAAATACTCTTGACCCTGAATACACAGAACTTGTTTTCAAAATCACTATTCCACTCAAACTCCTACATAAAAATATGAATCCTTATAGAAGCGCTAAAATGAAGGCAATGTTTTTTTTATCAGTTCATCGTTAATAGAAAAGACAGAATAGTTAATCTATAATCCACACGGTTAGTAACAATATCCATCAGCGTTTCCTGGTATGATATTTAAGCTGTGCAAAGAGTTAGGCTTGTATGACAAACATAACTTGACATTGTGATCCGAATCACGAGTGACCATAAAAGTAGGTGCATTTACATCTCTTCATTTCACTTGTCATTTCGCGTCATAAACAATCACTTCCTATTTATTTCAAACATGGAAAATACTTAGTAGCAGACAATACAGTGATTTACCTAAATAGAATGATTTAGAAAACATACATCAGCTCTTTCACATTACTTTAACATTCAAACAGTTCACAAAAATAATTCGGTTGAAAAAGGGAAAGAAAACACTCAATCCAGTTAAAACGAATCATTGCCTTTCTCGGATATGACGACTCGAAGCGAACGTAAAGACTGACGTTAGGTTTTGAAAGCAGACATTCGGTTTCCTCAGACAGCTTTACGCAAATATAACATGTTTTATGTACAAAAGTCATTACCTGAACACTAATAAGTTATGGCAATGAACAATCATCGCGCTTTATTTATAAAACACGAGCTGAACGAATTTGTAATGTTACGTTAGTCAAACGTCAACGGCTTTAGGAACCGTTGACGCAAAGCCGTTTACTCGTGTTTATTAATAAGCTTAATAATTCATAGAAGGCAACAGGTTTAAGCAGGTGAACAAACTGAGGAAATTTCTAAGGAAAACTAGCATGTTTATTTATATCAGAGAAATTACTGACTAAAAGCGGTTGATTCCTTTCACAAAAACCCAAAGAGACATCAAGTAGTACATAAAATGTATTTCTGACATTTTGGTATTGACTGAAGACAAACAAAGGGTCTGGAATCGCACTCAAGTCGCTTATTATTTGGTGACGCGTCAATAACTTTTGTCTCGAAGATGGTGAGAGGTACGAGAAAGAAGTAAGGCAGAAGACATGAATCGAACAAAGACATCGGGCACATGACGAAGGTAATTTTTCAATAGTAGGCACAGAGCTGAGACAAAGCCATCTCTAATTTTGTCTTCTCCTCCTTGTGCTTCGTTGATTACAGTTGGAAAGGAGCCAATGCCGCCAACAAGTACGAGCAGGTATGTAAACCATAATAATCAAGAGTCGCCCACTGGAGGTGGAACGGGTACAGTAAGTGCTCAAACGCGCTCTGCACGAACGCGGTCGCTCTCGTTGTGCTGAGAGAGCTTCTTAGACCCCGAGCCCTGAAAATTCATGCTTTCTACATAGCAGTTGAGTGCACTTGCACCCTGTGATGTTGAGGGCGCATTTGTGCGGGAGGGGAGGATAGCGGATACTACGCCCGTACACTTGACCCTCAGCGTCTGGAGTGTCGCGAAGCAGAAATGTGTGCATAGCCGTCGGGAGAGAGGGAGAGAGGGGTGGGATAGGACAGGCGGGGTGGATTCAGTATCTCATGGTGCTGGAGGCTCTGAAATAGGAGAGGAACTTGAAGCACAAGCTGACGACGAAGTACCAGATGTTTCTGGCCATCTGTGAACGGGCGATGAAAATGCGCCAGATTAAGACTACCAAGATGGTGTTGAAAGTGTAGCGAATGTTCCGCAGCCTACAAAAAAAAAAGAGAAAGAAAAATTGACAAAAAAGTAAAAGTTTTACATGATCCTTTAGAAATTAGTCAAATATGCAAATAAGCGGCTCAAGAAACATTTCTTTTATGAATGGTAAAACAGTTTTTGCTGATACACTACCATTCCAAATTTTGAAGATTTAAAGAAAAAAGAAAGATTACATTTGATGAGTTTTTAACATCGATAATAAGAACTATATTCAATACTTGAGCAGCAAATCAGCATGTGACGTCACCATCAGCTATGGTCTCCAGGCAGCGAGAAACAGATTTGCAGTTATCATTTCATGTTAATATGTTGAATTGTGCAGTAAAATCATATCCTATATGTTGTATTATAGTATATCGTATTGGCAAGTCATCAGCTAAATATTTACCATCTTAAATTCTGCATAACTGGATGTTTTTAAATAAACACTGACAAAAACTATAAGTTTTTCAGCTGGACGATATTATGTTATATATATATATATATATATATATATATATATAACATTGATGTAAGTGATCAACAGGGTTTAAAACCAACCTATTTTGTATTTACAAAAGTTCACAGGCAAGTTTGCTTTATTTATTTTACCTGGCGTCAAAGTCAGACACACATAAGTGTTTGAAAACATGATTCTTGGCTGCATCAATATCCACTGACCACTGGATATTTGTTAAGTTGTTAGGAACATTATAGCAAGTTCAGCAACCTGTAGTTTAAACTGATTATCGTTTGTTTTACTAGCGTTTTCGCATCATCCCTATTAAATCCATACACACTCCTTTGCCACTCAGTCCGGCTGAGGGGGCGTGTCCCGGTGGGAAAGTGACGTCAATGCATACCCTCTATTAGAATGATTTCTGAAGGATCATGTGACACTGAAGACTTAAGTCATGGCTGCTAAAAAAATTCAGCTTTGCATCAGAGGAATAAATTACATTAAAATAAATACATTTTAAATTGTAATAATATTTTACAATTTTAGTTATATTTATTTATTTATTTTTTTTTACTGTACATTTAGTCAAATTAAAGCAGATTTGGTTAGTGTAAGATGCCACTCACATTATTTCACTTTCAAACAGTAATATAATTTATATATTATATAAAATAATCAAAACTCAAAATATTAAAATGAATATTAATATATCAATCATAAGTTTTTAGATTTTTGCTGTTTTTAAAAAAAGTCTCTTCTGCTCACAAAGCCTGCATTTGTTTAATCCAAGGTACAGCAAAACAGTATCATTTTGAAATCTTCTCATTTAAAATAACTTTTCTATTTGAATATATTTTAAAATGTAATTTATTCTTGTGATCAAAGCTAAATTTTAGCATCATTAGTCCAGCCCTCAGTGTCACATGATCCTTCAGAAATTATTCTAATATGCTGATTTACTTTTCAAGAAACATTTTTTAAATTATTATTATTATTATTCTTTGATGAATAGAAAGTTATATAATAATAAAAAAAAAAAAAAAAAAAAAGCTTTAAAAAAATAAAAAGCTTTTGTAACACTACACCATTCAAAAGTCAGTATAATTTTTTTTGGTTGGGAAAGAAATGATAGAAATTAATACTTTTATTTAACAAGGTTCCTTTAAATTGATCAAAAGTGATAAAGACATTTATAATGTTACAAAAGATTCATATTTCAGATAGATGCTGTTCTTCTTTATGAACATTATATTCATCAAAGAACCTGAAAAAAATTCTACTCAGCCATTTTCCACATAATAATAAAATAATAATAATAATAATAATAATAATAATAGTTTTTTGAGCAGCAAAATCAGAATATTAGAATGATTTCTGAAGGATCACGTAACTGTAGTAACGATGCTAAAAATTCAGCTTTGAAATCACAAGAATAAATTACATTTTAAAATATATTCAAATAGAAACCAGTTCTTTTAAATAGTAAAAATACTTTAAAAGTGGATTGTTTTTGCTGTACTTTGGATCAAATAAATGCAGGCTTGGTGAGCAGAACAGACTTTAAAAAAAAAAAAAAACTTTTGACTGATAGTGTAAATTATAGTGTGTCATGTTAAACTCACGTAAAAATATTAAAACAAATGTTAAAATTTGATTAGAATTATTTTCAACCTATGGCCTATACCAACAAATGGTCAACATTAAAACTCTATACTATTTGTCTAAATAAATTAAAATGATTTTCCACATAATAACAAAAATAACAATAAAAAATGTTTTTTTGAGCAGCAAATCAGAATATTAGAATGATTTCTGAATAATCACGTGACTGGAGTAATGATGCTAAAAATTCAGCTTCGAAATGACAGGAATAAATTACATTTTAAACTATATAAAAATAGAAAACTGTTTTTTTAAATAGTAAAAAATATTTCAAAATCTTACTGTTTTTGCCGAATTTTAGATCAAATAAATGAAGGCTTGGTAAGCAGAAGAGACTTTTAAAAAAACTTTTGACTGAAGCGTATGATATAATGTGTCGTGTCATGTTTGTGTCATACATGACACATTCGTAGCTACAAAACACTCTAAGTGAGGAAGAATTGTGATTTTTGTCCATCTAGGAGTTTATTTGGAAAATAAGCTTCCATCAAACTACAAAACAAGTAAATAAATCTATCCACCACCTCAAGCAGGCATGTATGTGCATTGTGGAAACTGTATGCGTATCTTAGAATTTCCATTCAGAAATATGCTAAATTTCACATATGTAGATGGCAATCCGAATGCTGACATTTATTTGTTGCAACCTATATAATGGTGCGGCAACTACCATGTCCCTCTAGATTCACAGCTTTCCCGTAGGTAACCTACAAAACTTAAGTACTTACTTGTTCAAGTGTTTGCGTGCCGCTGGGAGTCCTGACAACTCTTCGTTGAGAACATACTTCTTAGTGCCCATGCAGTAATTCTCCATATATTCAGCCCAGTGTAACTGCCTGACATCAATGTTAAATACCTGAGCAAGAAAAAGACATTCACTGAGTTTAAGCATTGATAAAAGTCAGAGTTGTGAGCCGCTTGAATGAACGTTTCATTGACAACACACAAAACCTCAGATTTTCAAATAGTCTACTGACACATGAGTCAGAATCACAGATGCGACTCATTTAACTGTGCCAATGGCAGACTGTGAGTGTATTAATATATAAACACACACGCACCTTCTTGTCCTCAGATCCCATCTGGTTCATGAGCATGGTGACGTTGTCCGTGTTCCACACCCACGAGTGGCTCGTGAAGTACTCCAGCACCATCATGGCCTTGTGCAACCGAGTGATTGTCTTCATCATCCTGCGTCGCCACGGAAACAACGCAGGGAGCGAGCGGGAGGAAAAGAGAGACACGTGAGCGTTAGCTTCAGATGAGCTTTGATGGGGGCTGGAAGTGTAGTTTGTGCCTTTTTTTCTCGCGTTTAATCCTCGAAAGGGCAATCGTTTTAATGAGGACAGATGGTGACTGAGACTACGACAGTAATTTGAAGAAACCACAGCTTGCAAATGACAATGTTAAGCGATAGTAACAAAACATTTAACTCTATGCAATGTTCTGTTGTATATATATACATAAAAAAAAAAATTAGTGAAGCCTATTTCTGCCTTAGAGTAAAAAAAAAACTAAAATAAAATAAGTGAGTTAAAGCTAATGTTATGAATATCAATTATGAGAAGTAAATATGTAACTGCAAAATATTAAATCATACTGGGAGATATGAAGTCATAGCTACAAGAAACAAAGTCAGATTTTTTTTTTTACTTGGAGGCAAAAAACTGGCTTCCACAGGTTAGTTTTCCCAAATAAAGCAAAATATATCGGGTTGATTCAGTAAAAAATGTAAAACAAAAAAATAAATAAAAATGAAACAAGAAAAACAAAAAAATGAATAGATAAAAATAAAAAGTTAAATAAAACAATACAATGAAAAAATTGAATAAAACTGAAAAACTAAAACCCCCAAAAATCATCAAGTAAAACAAAACAAAAATAAAGGTTAAACAAGTAAAACAAAAAATTAAAAACAAACTAAATAAATAAAGAATGAAAAAGTGAAATAAAACAATAACATAAAAATGAAACAAATACAATAAAATTAAAAAACAAACAAACAAAAAAAAAACTAAAATAAATGTAAAACAATATTAAATAACGATTAAACAAGTAAAATAATAAAATTAAATCAATAGAATAAAATGAAAAACAAACTAAACAACAAAAAAATAAACAAGTAAAACAAAACTAAAATTAAATTAAGATTAAACAAGTAAAATAAAAACAAAAAATAAATAAAATTAAAGACAAATAAAATTAAACAAACTACACAACAAGAAATAAGCAAAACAACTACAAGTAAAACAAAATAAAAATTAAACAAATAGAATAAAATTAAAAACTAAACAAGTAAAACAAAAGTAAAAGAGATTAAGTAAAAAAAAAAATGAGACAAATAGAATACAATTTAAAACAAACTAAACAACAAAAAATAAACAAAAAATTAAATAAGTAAAATAAACAAACAAACAAACAAAAAACAAAAAAATCAAACAGAATCAAATTAAAAACAAACAAAAAAAAAAAAAAAAAAAAAAAAAAGTAAAAAACAAAAAAACAAACAAAAAAAAAAGATTAAACAAACTAAGACAAAAAAAAAAAAAAAAAAAAAGAGACAACACAAATCAGTACTCCTCAGTTAGTAAAAAATAATAATTGCAGAATTTCTCCAACCCATTCATCCTGTAGGGTATTTGATTCAAGTTAGATCCCACTGCAGCACTTTTGAACCACAAACCTTTGCAAACACAACTGTGGATTCCCATGATTTGGTTGAACAATGACCACACTGTTAAAACCTTGCAATGATCTTGCAGGGCACCTGGGCGCATTTGTGTACTTGAGATTCTTCATTCTTTTTGTGTGATTCTTTGTAATACCTCTATAAACTCTACCAAATCTACAACTATGCCAAATTTCAGACTTTATCTGTCAAAGCATTGTTAAAGTTGAATGCAAATGTCCAGAAACGCCCAGTTTCCCATCAAGATCTCTTATAGGCTGGATAGGGAATGACTACATGCATTGTATTAGAACAACTAATTTTTAGGGGTCGACCGATTATCAGCGCTGATATTAAGCATTTATATGGTTATCAGTATCGGTCATTTTCAAAACTGAGAAAATTGTAAAAAAATTTAAAGAAATTTTTTGTCAGAACCCTTGTTATTCTTCATTTTGACATTCATTTTCATTATTACACCCGACATACATATTGGTTCAAAATATCGGTTATCAGTCTACTTGATCTGAAATAACCAGTATTGGCTCTGAAAAATATCGGTCGACCCCTACTCGTTTTACGAATCAAATTCAAAACATTCTTATGGTGTTAAAACCAATCAATTATTGCACCTTAAACCAGATGCAAATCAGCAATACACAACAAATTTAATGAATATGCAAAAGCAAAAAGTCACACTGAACTAAAACGCATCGGATTTAAGGTGCATAACCAGTCATTTCATCTCCAGGTACCAAACACAACTACTCCCTGCGATTAAAAGCATTTTTGCATGAATTGATAATTGTCACATATGCAACCAGTGCTTCTCTTTGTTTTGTTTTGTTTTTTTTGTGCAAAATTAGAAGGATGCAACCTTGTCATTTCTTTTTTGGAGGGTTAAACCAGAGGCTTTCAAATCTTTAAATGCCAAGGACCCCCCTAATAACAACCTCTTTTTGAAAGACCACCTTTTTTTTCTTTTTTAGAGATACAGGCTGCTGTATAATTAAATAAAGAAGCATTTACCTTGCATGAGAAAAATATTAATACAAACAATAAGGCGTATTATAAATTAATAATTGAACAATTCATTTTTATATTGTCACTGCAAACAAAGTACAAATGATTAAAGTATTCTCAGGGAAAATTTGTATCAGTATCATGTTGACAGCATATCTTTTATAAAAACATAAAAAATATTTAAGGCAAAAGACAAAAAAAATACTTTTAATAATTCAACAGAACATAAATATTAATCTTAGGATTTCTTAGAAAAAAATTGTAAAAAATAACATCAAATTAAAACACAATTAAAATCTGTATAATTAAAGTAAATGTATAAATGTAAAAACAATTAAAAAAATTAGTATAGAGTCATAATATGGTTTGTTTATATATATATATATATATATATATATAAAAAATATAATTTTATATATATATATATATATATATATATATATATATATATATATATATATATATATATATATATACACACATACACACACACACACACACACATATTTATTTATATATAAATATTTTGTGTAAATATAAATCATAAAATAATTTAAAAATTAATACTTTAATAAATAATATTTTTTATTTGTAAAAATGAATATATATCATAAAATAATTTAATATGTATATATTCATAATATATTCATTATATATTTATTCATTAGTTTATATTCATTTATTCATTAATTATTTGTTCAATTATTTACATATAATCAATTTGTAGTTAATAAACACTTTTTTTAACGTAAATATACACCATAAAATAATTTAATACATTACTGGGAGTCTTAACTTGTTAAACCAATTCTAAGAGCAGAGAGTTTGGTACCTGGTTCCATTACTTATGAGTGCTGTTCTCTGATCAGTTTGGCTTTTTGATGGAAAATGTTAGTGCAAACAGTCCGTATCTGATCTGATCTGAGTTGAGCACTCTGACCCGCTTAGTAAGTACAGGCTGTGTTGACCAAACCATCATTCCCAGCTTCCACTGTTTTCATGTGCTACAAGAGCAGACCAAAAGACCTCTCTTGAAGACTTAATGGCATGGCTCAGAAGAGGGGAAAAAAAAAAAAAAAAAAAAAAGAGATAAGGATGGTATTATGAGATGGATCTATCTCCTTTTCCACAAAAAAAAAAGAAAAAAAGAAAAAGCGTGCAGGACTCCATGCACTGTATGGTAGCCTGCCAGCGGTACATTTGTCCGATGCCATGAAGTCGAGCAGACGGCCAGGCTGGGCGGTTCCTTCCCAGCCGGCCTGCCGGCCATGCCACACCACGCACCCAACACCCAGTGCTGGAGGTGAGGGAGGGGAGGAGGGAGGACAAAGGGGTGGAGAAGCGGGTACTGAAGACCTTACCGGGGCTTCTGACCCGTCAACATGAGAAACCCGTCATACAGCAGGGCAGGAAGGGTGTGACTCACTGTGGTCCAGTACTGATTGGTAAAAGGATTGGATCGCAGGTTAACATTGGGGCGTCTGAAAGCCTGTTCTAAGGGGTTGGTCTTGAACGTCATGTTTATGCAGTACTCTGTGGAGAGGAATACAGGCATACAACATACAAGAGCATTTTAAACACAGAGCTACACAAAACACACACGGATAAGCGCACACACACACACGTGGACGGGAAGCGTGCAGAACCCAGTCTCCGAGTGGGTTATGCATACTTGCCCAAGACATGGAGAGTGGCACGTGACAGCTAGACCGAGCGTGGGGGAAGAGGAAAAGGGGCGAAGCGGTCGGATTTACCTGGGCTCTCTTCCTGACATCCTGAGGAAGAGATCGTATAGGAATGCTGGCGCCTTGTGGCTTACAGCAATCCAGTACTGATTGATAAGGTGATTGGTTGTGAGATTTACATTTGGCCGCCTGAAGGCCTGCTCGAGGGGGTTCCTCTTGAAAGTGGATATAACATGGTACTCTAAGAGACAAAAAGGGGGTCAACAGTAAACGGCACAGCTGTGCATGACTTGGTTCATTAGGGTGCAAAACCAACATTTTAATGGTTTCTTCCATTCATAAGCTCAAAAAGATCATTAAGATCATTTTCAAAGCATCATGCCAATTTGGGGTAGGTGACATGACCAAAATCTTATATCACGATATGAGTCATTTTATTTAATATCAAAATGTGATATTGAGATTTATACATCATAAAGCTGACTAAATAAACTTTCCATTGATGTATGGTTTGTTAGGATAGGACAACATTTGGCCGATATACAACTATTTGAAAATCTTAAATCTGAGGGTGCAAAAAACACTTAAATACAGAGAAAAATCGCCTTTAAAGTTGTCCAAATTAAGTTCTGAGCAATGCATATTACTAATAATATTTAAAGTAGGAAATATACAAAATATCTTCATGGAACATGAGTTAATATCCTAATGATTTTTGGCATAAAAAGAAAAAAAATTCTATAATTTTGACCCATACAATGTATTGTTGGCTATTGATACAAATATACCCATGCTACTTATAACTGGTTTTGTGGTCCAGGGTCACATGTACTTATTTTTGCTTTAAATAAGGTCTTTATAGCCAGGTTTCCATCCAAGGTATTTAGGCGAAATATATTTATCGCTTCAAACTTTGTACCGGTATAGATGATGGAAATGCCATTTGTCCATAAAATTTCTCATGTGTCGACACAATCTTTTTCTGTTTAACTTTTAACGCATAAATTCTATATCGATAGTTCAAATGTTGTAAAAATTAGTTTGAAAACACTTTTTTTGTTCATGCTGTTGCTCATGTTAAAGCACCATTTCTCTGTAGTTCAAAAGCGCATTAAATCGTATTCAAATTAAATTGTATCTAAAATTATTTTATATATGGTAAGAAAAATAAGAATTACCTTTCAAATATACATCTTAATTTGATGTCCTTTAGGACATTGCAAGTTAAAATTGATTAATTTTGTAAAAAAGTCCAAAAATGTACATACATGTATACATGTGTATCACGCTCACCATTTTATCGGTACAAAGCCAGTTGGATGGAAACAGGCTTTTTACAAGTTTTTTTACGCATATTCTCTTTGTCAATAACAAAACATTGCAAAAAACTGGATGGAAACTATATCACATCACATTTTTTTTTATATTATAGAAATTTCATAATTCTTGTCAGTGTCAGTATCACAAAAAACTAATACTAGCCTAAAGCTCCAAGCTAGAGGTTAAATAAGAACGAGAAACTAATTGCAAAGCAATAGGACCAAAAAAAAAAAAAAAAAAAAAAACTGCAGTAGAACAAATAAAAAAAATGCTATACATTGTATAAAGTAATCAAATATATAAAACACTGCATATTCTTCACTGTGTGAATTACATATATATATTTCTTCTTACTAAAGTTACAAAAGTGATTTAGTCAAGAGAAGTGAGACATTTTCTCTCTTTTGTTGTTTAATTAACATGAATGACAGACAGCAGGAATATTAGACTGCTGTCACTTTAAGAGCTGCCTTGATCCAATGTACTGTCAAATGTGTTTTCTTTCTCAGCTGTTTGCTTTCACTTAAGACCTAAATTACTATATTTATGAGGATTGTATTTGTATTTTATGAGGAGTATATTTAATCATTCAAGGTCTATAAGGGGGGAAAAAAAAACCCACTGTTCAATACTATCGTGCACTTCATGCGTAACATCTTTATGTGTAAGCGCCTCTCTGACAGCGCTCAGAAACACTGTCTCAGCGCATGCATATACTGTAATGCATTTCCACAGCTTAAAATTGTTTAAAAAGTTTTGAAACCACAATGCTTAAAAACGCATGCAAATGATACGTTTTCATAACCATGTAGCACAAAATACACTGTCTGATACATTAAAAAATAAAAGCTTTCTGTGGGTTAGGCATAAAAAATATGGCAAGGACAAATTCGAAACTAAAAGTCTGACTGGGCCAGCAGAAAAAAAAAAAAAATTCCTGTTGAGTCATGTTACTTATAATAGGACTCCTTTAAACTGCAACGCAATGCTGATTATAAGCACATACTCATTTGGATTTTAATTAACTACGGGTGAAATTATTCCAGTAGAAATTGTATAGAGTTTGGTTCAGTACACACTTGTACTGTGTTTCATCTAATGTCTCTGATATAAATAGATATAAATATTTCCAGTCTGACTTTCAGTCACTCATCATAGTCTGAGCCAAACATGTTTTAAGAGCTCTCTAGAGACACGTTTGTTGTGACAACAGCAATAAAGGCTTTGAGACGTAATGTCATAAACGAGAGAGTCGCATCACTCAACCTAAACAGGCAAAACAATTCACAGACCTTAAGGCACATTTTGCTGCAGTATACGGTTATTTTTGGATTAAAAAAAAAAAAATCTAATCCATATTAGCAGTTCAAATAAAATGTAACTGTCTGAAATGACACATCAAGTATTTACAAGACTGTCACATCCCTATAATTGTCATTGATATAGATTCAATTTAAACCAAGATATTAGTAATGTAAGAAATAAATATATAATCACTTGTATTATACAACATTACTGACCTAATTATGTTGTAAAACCATAAAATTCAATAAAATATACTTCTGTCCAATACAACTGAGCATGGAGATGTATGATTTACTGATTAATTTGACTAAATAAAGTCTTTAGTAATATAATATAATATAATATAATATATATAATATAATATATCAAGGACACTGAATTATGTTGTTGCCATGTTGTTACTCCATATAAATAATAATAATAATAATAATAATAATACAATTCATATATATTTATATAAAACAGATATATCTATTACATTATCTATATAAACAATATAATACATTACAATTTAATACAATATAATACTAAATGTAATATATTACAATATAATATAATATATCAAGGACACAGAATTAAACTTTTGCCATGTTACATTTTCCATAAAGATATAAGATAATATAATAATATAATAGATATAATACATCTTTTACATTATCACTATAATATAATATAATATAATATAATATAATATAATGGACACAGAATTATGGTGTTGCCATGTTGCATTTTCCATATAGATATAATATAATAATATATATAAAACAGATAAAATACATCTATTACATTTACTATATAGATTATATAATATAACATTATATAATATAATATAATATAATATAATATAATATAATATAATATAATATAACGGACACAGAATTAAATTGCTAAATTAAATTGTTGTCATATTGCATTTTCCATCTAGATATAATATAAAAATAATAATATAATAGATATATACACTACCGTTCAAAAGTTTGGGGTCAGTAAGACTTGTAATAGTCTTTAAAGAAGTCTCTTATGCTCATCAAGGCTGCATTTATTTGATTAAAAATATAGAAAAAAAACAGTAATACTGCAAAATGTTTTTACAATATAAAATAATGTTTTTTATTTTAACATACTTTAAAATAGAATTTATTCCTGTGATGAAAAGCTGAATTTTTATCAGCTGTTACTCCAGTCTTAAGTGTCACATGATCCTTCAGAAATCATTCTAATATGCAGATTTATTATTAGAATGATCAATGTTGGATAATATCAACAGTTGTGCTGCCAAATATTTTTTGGAACCTGTGATTTTTTTTTTTTTTTCAGGATTCTTTCATGAATAAGTTTAAAAAGTACAGTGTTTATTCAAAATATAAATATTTTATAACAATGTAAATTATTTATTATTAACTTTTAATAAACTTTTAATTATTAACTTAATACATCCTTGGTGAATAAAAGTATTAATTTCTTAAAAAAAAAAAAAAAAACAATAAAAATGTACTGACCCCAAACTTTTGAACAGTAGTGTAGATATAATACATTATTATATTATCAATTATAATATAATATAATTTAATATAATATAATATAATATAATATAATATAATATAATATAATATAATATAATATAATATAACAATTAAATTGCTGTCATGTTGCATTTTCCATCTAGACATAATATAAAATAGTAATATAATAGATAATACATTATTATATTATCAATATATAATATAATATAATATAATATAATATATCAAGGACACAGAATTTGATGCGTTGATGCCATGTTAAATTTTCAATACAGATTATGATCTAAAGACAGATTTTAAGGTCACAACATAGTGATGAAACGTAATAAAAACAAAAACAGCTATCACAAAACCACTCATAACTCACAACTTATTGCTCCCCACCCTACTTCACTTCAGTGGAAAATCAGACAGCTATGACATTAAGTCTGAAAAACTCAAGTCTGAATTATCAAATCCAGGTTAAAACCATTCCCATATAAGAAAGAACAAAAGAAGGCGCCGGCTAATGCCCATACTATATCCATACGCTTGTTCAGACGTGTCAGTGCTCTCATTCTCATGCTCATTTAATGTGATTTGCAGTTAATACCGAAAATGAAACGGGGAAAAAAAGCACCGAAGGCCACCATGGACATTTCAGTCATGCAGGGATTTGTTTGTAAAAGTGATTCATACCAACTTCACCCCAGTGAAAAGGGTTGATCCCGCCCGTCGTGCAGTTGTACACCAACATACTCCTCGGTCTGCGATAGAGACAAATGACACTGTTAGAAAACTAGCAGCATTTATTCCATGACTTTATTTTCCAGTGCTCCGTGTGAGGGATTTAGTGTGCCTGTGTAGATGTCTGACCTGGCATGTCTCTGGGAACCGGAATACCAGGCAGCAGCCAAAGTGGTGTTTATGACCACATCGACTGGCACCAGGTCAGCGACAGCGTTATTTGAAGCCCTCATTGTTCGTAGAATCCCCTTCCCTGCCTGCACAACCAAAAGAAACATTTTAACATGAAGTACCAATACACAATCATACAAAATCAAACGCCATTGAAAAATCCACTCACAGCGATGAATATCCCACTCGGCCCGTTGAAATTATCAATCCAGCCCTTAAACAGAGTGGAAAAGAATAAGTGGTGTTCAAAATCCAGGCAGTATTTTTTTAATTAGGTGGGAGGATGGAAATGAGCACGCTTACGGGGAACGGCTCTTTCCAGCTGGCTCCTACGATAGAGGGCCTGATGATGGCGACGTTGAGGTTTCCACACTCCTGCTGAACGAGTTGCTCTGCCAAGGCTTTAGTGTACGTGTATGTGTTAGGCCGCTCACCTAACAGCTTTGGTGTCATTAAGGAGACAAGCTTGTCGTCCATCCACCTGTCAGCGACATACAAATTCAGGAAGTTGAGGGAGAGCAAAAAAAGAGGGTCTCATCTAGTTAACCATGCTTGATGTTTGTATGTACAGTGGAGATGGAAAATAGAGAACAACCGATAATGTCCTAAATTTCACAGTCACTGCGTAGTCCTGTTTGAAGTTATCCTAACAGGAGTAGTAGTGCAGTTTAAGCATAATTCATAAAAAACGTAATCAGAGAACACTTAAGTGACTGTCGTTAATCTGGGACCTGGTGATAATTTTCTTGATCATACGACAAACACTATTTAACTGCCAGCATTCCTCCAGTTTTTACTGATATTGCAAGATGGCAGGGTGCTCTAAGGTGACTGAAACCCTGCGACAGGAGGTTGTTCAGATAAAGGCCAAAGGGTTGACGCTTCCAGCCACTGCAAGAGAAGCTGGTCATTCCAAATCTGCGATTTCTTGAAAATTGCAAATTTACAATGACACTAATTTAAGTTCTTCAAAAAGGCTGGTCGTCCATGTAAGACAACTGCATGAGAAGACAGGATAATGCAGAGACTCTCAATAGGGAATGGGTTCAGCACTGCAGCCGGAATTGCTTGCTGTAGATGTGCTAAAGTCATTCAAAGCAAGGGTCTCTACACTTCCTACTAATACCTGACAGCTTTAAAGCTCCAATTTTTAGTTGTAATCTTATTTCGTGCTACAGTGGTTGCTATTCTCTAATTTTGATCACTGTGTTTTCCACAAAATTTAAGGGTTTTGTTGAAATGCCTTGGTTATTTTGTCAAATATTTTAGTAAAACTTTGTATACCTACAGCTAATATTCCTCCCAATTTTGAGCAATGAAGATTAACAATATTTCAGGAAAAGGAAAAAAGTATTTATAGATTGTTCTCTAATTTTGAACTCCACATAAACTCATTTTACTTTATTTATTAACCATTTATTTGGGCTAAAAATGGGTTCATCTAAAATTAGAAATGTTACTATATATACCAGTATATAACAGTAAAATTTTAAAGTTTTTTTTTTTTTTTTTTTTTTAAGTCTCTTCTGCTCACCAACCCTGCAATTTTTTGAGCCAAAGTACAGCAAAAACAGTACAGTTTTGAAATATTTTTACTATTTAAAATAACTGTTTTCTGTGATTTCAATATATTTTAAAATGTAATTTATTTCTGTGATTTCAAAGCTGAATTTTCACTCCAGTTACATTTGCTGCTCAAAAACATTTATTATTATTATGCTAAAAATCACTGCGTAGATTTTTTTTTTCAGTTTTCTTTGATGAATAGAAAGTTCAGAAGAACAGCATTTATCTGTAAGAGAAATGTTTTGTAACATTATAAATGTCTTTATTGTCACTTTTGATCAATTTAAAGCATCCTTGCTAAATAAAAGTATTCATTTCTGAAATGTATTTCCATTTCAGATATATATTTAAATATTTATTCTATTTATAGTTTTGTTTTGTTTTTTCTCAGATAAATGCTGATCTTTGGATCTTTCTATTAATCAAAGTAACCTGAAAAAAAAATCTGTTTTTAAATATTGATAATAATAATAATAATAATAATAATAATAATAATAATAATAAGTGTTTCTTGAACAGCAAATTAGAATAATTTCTGAAGGATCATGTGACTGGAGTAATGATGCTAAAAATTCAGCTTTGAAATCACAGTAATAAATTACATTTTAAAATATATTAAAATAGAAAACAATTATTTTAAATAGTAAAAATATTTAAGAATTTTACTGGTTTACTGTACTTTGGATCAAATAAAATGTAGGCTTTGTGAGCAGAAGAGACTTCTTTAAAAAAAAAAAAACATTACAAATCTTAGTGTTCAAAAACTTTTGACTGATAGTGTATACTAAATATCTACTATATATCTACTAAATACTTAATTTCCGCACAACTAAATCAAATCAAAATGAGCTGAAAATATAAAAAAAAGAAATAAAATTATAGTATAGAAGTAATACTTAAAGTGTGGGAAATGGTCACGAAAAACAATATAATGACATTATGAAGCAAAAAAAATAAAGAAAATAAATTACATAATTAGCAAGCATTTTGCCAACAGGTCCTTGTTTATGCATGATTTCCAACTGGGAAAGCATTGTTAAATTTATAACAAAGGCTTTATGTGTGAAAGCAGCCACTGTCAAACATGTTGAGTGTCCTTGATATATTTCAGGCTTTACACTTTAATTCAGGCTTCAGACAATAATCGTGATGACGAAGGTGATTGCAGGATCAAGTAGAGTGTTCTGGAGAGCCAAGACTTACTCAAGTGTGTCTATGAGCTTCCTGTAATCGACAGGTGGTGGATAGACCACCTCTTCAATGAGCTCTCGGTCACAGTGGGCGTAGGCTGTGGACACGTGGATAAACACCTCCAAATGCTTCATTCTGTGAGCCAAGTTAACCATCTTCTGCGTGGCCAGCACATTCAACTGCATGGCATCTCTGCAGCAGAGGGACAGAAAAAAACAAAACAAAAAAAAAACACTGAACTGCAGTGACTTTGCAGAAGCATGAGATCATCTGATTTACTTGAAGACAGACCTGTTGCAATTTGTATAAAACCACTCAACAAAAAATTCGATCTAATCACGATAATGTGGTTAGTGTAGTTTTAATTTTGAAACTCGCTGAGCTTTCTAAGAGAAAGCTACGGAAGTATATCATTTAAATGTCAGAAAATATGCATCTATGGCTCTCCTCCTGGTGCAGTCGTGCATTACATGAGCACTGCGAAAGAAAAAAATGAAGTCAGGTGAAGAATGCATGAACACCTCTAAAGCGTTTGTGCATACACGGCCTGCAGTGTTTCACTGCATACTCACTTTAAAGCATAAACAAGACTTTAGCATGCATTTTGAACACACAGTGCTCCAGATTCACTTTATTTTACTTTTTAGTTTATTACAGGTCTGATCTACTAAAACGCAGCAGTGACAAAAAAAATTGGGCAGCAAGGCTTAAAAATCTGATCAAAAATGAGCCTTCTCATTAGTGATTTACAGGGGAATTTTGTTTTTACCTTTGTAATGGCAGTTTTCTAACTTTATTAAAAGTATGTCATCTTTTATGTCAGTTTTTAAAAAATACATATTTTATAAACTTTTTTTAAAATTTCTAATTAAAACATAATTACCAATTAAATGAAATTAGTATTAACAAAATTACTTTGTACTATAGAGGTGGCAGATTTGTTTAAAAATGCAAATGCGACTGAAATTGTCCCACTGTAGAGCCCTGGGCAGAAATATATCACTAATTCTAAATATTTGAATAATATATTATAATAATTAAAAAATAAATAAATAAATAAATAAATCAACAAGTACAGTATTATTCAATTATTATTTCTACTATTAAAACTATTAATAATAATAATAATAATAACAACAATAATATCAACAAATGATAAAACATTTTTGGAATAATTTATGATGCAATAAGCATAATTATTAATAATAATAATAATAATAATAATAATAATAATAATAATAATATAGTATTTAAGGATAAAACAATAATACTGACTACTTTAATTGCCATTACTGCTACTACAATTAATAATTATAATTGTATTAATGATACAATAAATGTATTATTAACATTAATAATAACAATAATAATAACAATAATAATAATAATAATAATAATAATAAAAAGTATTTATAATTTTATATAGTATACTTACATTTATAAACAATAATAATGACAGTATTAATAGTAGTAGTAATAGTGGCACTTAAAGTACGTCATTATTTTTGTTTTACTTATACATGCCATATTATAATTATTATTTTTAATGTTAATAATACATTTATTGTATCATTAAAAATAACTAATAACTTTGTTAATAGTATTAATAATGGCAATTAAAGTTATAATTTTATTAAAAAGACAATAAATGTTTTATTACTATTAATAGTAATAATAATAATAAAAATAACATTTTGCCATTACTGCACTACTGCTACAATTAATAATTATAAATGTATTAATGATACAATAAATGTATAAATAACATTATTATTATTATTATTATTATAGTATTTATTAGAAAAACAACAATGACAGTATTTTAATTGCCATTACTACTATTAATAAAGTTATAATTTTATTGATACAATACATGTATTTTTCCATTATTAATAATAATAAAAATAATAATAACATTTAAAAGTAAAACAATAATGACAGTACTTTAATTGACAGTTTATTAATGACACAATAACTATTACTAACATTAATAATAATAATAATAATAATAATAATAATAATAATAAAGTATTAATAGTATTATTACTTACTATTTCTGATATTAATAATAATACATTTTATTATTAGTAAAAAAAAATCCATTGTATTATATAACTAGTATTATTATTACTATTACTGGAAAAAGCAATACATTTATTGCATCATTAATAACTGTATTATTAGCATTACCATTAATAATAATAATAATAATAATAATAATAATAATAATAATAATAATAATAAAAACAATAGCAGTAGTAAAACAATAATGACTATTATTTTAACTATAAGTACCACTACTAATATTAATAATAATAATAATAATAATAACAGTAATAATACAGTGATTTTGAATTGAGCTGTGAATATGACTTGTATTAGTGAAAAAAACATATTATTATTAGCATTTGAAATTAATAATAATTGTACCATTAATACAATATGAATATGTGACCCTGGACCACAAAACCAGTCATAAGTAGCACAGGTATACTTGTAGCAATAGCCAAAAACACATTGTATGGGTCAAAATTATTGATTTTTCTTTTATGCCAGAAATCATTAGGATATTAAGTAAAGATCATGTTCCATGAAGATATTTTGTAAATTTCCTATTGTAAATATATCAAAACCTAATTTTTGATTAGTAATATGCACTGCTAATAACTTCATTTGAACAACTTTAAAAGCGATTTTCTCAATATTTTGTTTTTTTTGCACCCTCATCTTCCAGATTTTCAGATAGTTGTATCTCGGCCAGATGTTGTTGATGAGGGTGATGTCGAAATCTCAATTTAAAAAAACTGACCCTTATCACTGGTTTTGCGGTACAGGGTCACATATGTGATTTAAAGCTATGTGACACTGTAAATGACAAACAAAACTGAACTGCTAATCAGAATTCTCAGTTAATCCTCAGATAATATGTTATTATCTCAACAGCCCAATGCAATGGACTAAGAACATTATGAGCAGCACAAAAGTACAAAATGAAGAAATGACTCAAGCGACGTGTTACAAAGCTGCTTCCTGTGATATAACCACCTAAATAATCAGCAGCATCTAATGTCGTAGCTGTGGATAAAGTCCTGTGGGTGGAGATTACAGCTTACTTTAGAGGCTCGTTGAAGCGGATAGTGGCGGCGCAGTGAAACACTATGTTAATGCAGCCCGTGAGGGTCTCCTGGTCTTCTGTGCTCAGGTCCAGATCTGGCTGCGTCAGGTCGCTGTTGACCGCCACGATCTTCTCTGCGAAATCGGGCTGCTCCTCTCGCAGTCTGTCAAAAAGCTGAAACATTCGAAGACTCCAGATCACTTTCACCATAATCAAATATTAGTCTATCCAAGCACTACAGTAAACGGCATATATGAATTCCTGTCACACCCAACCTATGAGACAATACTACCAGTATCACCTAGGAATAACCAGAAATGTGTGTAATTGTGTACAGAGCAAATAAAGTGAGAGATAAGATTTATCAGCTAAATCTAGAGTATTCAAAGCATCGTGAAAGTCCCTGCAAATGTAATGTGATCAGAACAGTGCAAGCTGTGGCTTAATCATAAATCCAATAAGACCTTTTAAATTGTAAGAGATCAAAGTTTAGGCATTGAATTCAGTTGCAATAAGAGAATTAGAAGCTAAAAAGTCTTTTGGACTTCCAACGCTGCTGGGAAGACAAGCCTCATTAGACTCATATTAAATAAATCAATAAATACATTTTGCTACAAAATTTCCAGAGAAGAACAGTAAGATTTTATGTTTCTGGTGTTACAAAAACTACTGAATTTTAACTTTTTTTTTTTTACATAAAAATGAGGTAAATTGTCTACTGAACATCAACATCATTTAAAAAAAAAAAAAAAAAAAAAAAAAAGAACTACAGTCATTTTCTGACAGAAAAAAAGGAACTTGACGAAAAAAGCATAATAATCAGTATTGTTAACTGAAAGTAAACTTATTTTTTAGATTTTTAAATATTTTAATACATTTCAATATATTTTTAAATATTAAGAATTTATTTAATTTTTTTGACTGAAACCTCAAGCTGAAAAAATTAAATAATAAGTAAAATAAATAAAACTAATTAAAATTAGAAATGTTGCATTTAAGTTGAAGTACAAAAAAACAAATTAAAACTGAAATTAAAAAAGCTAAATAGCAATATAAAAAACTAATACTGATGACAAAAGCACAATTAAACATTATTAAAAAGTAAGAAAATTTACAAAAATATTAATGAATACTATAAAAAGACATAAATAATACTACACAACCAGTTAAGTTTTCGAACAGTAAGATGTTTAATGTTTTTTAAAAGAAGACTCTTCTGCTCACCAAGCCTGCATTTATTTGATCCAAAGTACAGAAAAACACAGTAAAATTGACAGTTTTACTATTTAAAATAACTGCTTTTTATTTTAAAATGTAATTTATTCCTGTGATTGCAAAGCTGAATTTTCAGCATCACTTCTCCAGTCTTCAGTGTCACATGATCCTTAAGAAATCATTCTAATATACTGATTTGCTGTTCAAGAGACATTTATTATTATTAATAACGTTTAAAACAGTTGAGTAAATTTTTTCAGGATTCTTTGATGAATAGAAAGATCCAAAGATCAGCATTTATCTGAAATAAAAAGCATTTGTAACATTTTACACTACACCATTCAAAAGCTTGGAGTTGGTATAATTTTTATTTTTATTTTTTGGGGAAAGAAATGATAGAAATTAATACTTTTATTTAGGAAGGATGCTTTGAAATGAACAAAAGTGATGCTAAAGAGACTTACAATGTTACAAAAGATTTCTAATTCAGATAAATGCTGTTCTTCTGAACTTGAAACCTGAAAAAAAATTCTACTCAGCTGTTTTCAACAATAATAATAAAAAATGTTTTTTGAGCAGCAAATCAGAATATCAGAATGATTTCTGAAGGATCGTGTGACTGGAGTAATGATGATAAAAATTCAGCTTTGAAATCACAGGGATAAATTACATTTAAAATATATCCAAATAGAGAACAGTTATTTTAAATAGTAAAAATATGTCAAAATTTTACTGTATTTTCTGTACTTTGGGTCAAATAAATGCAGCCTTGGTGAGCAGAATAGACTTAAAAAAGCATTTAAAAAATCTTGACTGGCATTGTAACTCAAATATTTAGGAAAAAAAAGGAATAGGAGCTGTAGAAAAGGAACTGTATTTTACTTCTCGGATTTAACATTTTGACTCCAGTTTGGGTACAATGACCGCCTGGTTAAAATGATTGTTCACCTGGCTTTAAAATATACAGTACCTATTTTGTTTTCTGTATCACCTAGCCTTACCATCAATTAATGCCATGAAGTTTGCAACTCAACTGAGAACTTAGAGACCAAACCTCCAGCAGTTCTCCAACCATCCTCCAGACCTGCACTTACTCACCTTGCAGTTGATCATGTCAGCAATACGGGCATCAGGTGCCTGTCCCGCTTTGGGCCGGACGAGCACATAGGCAGCTTTGACACCGGGACAAGAGCGTAGCAGCTTCTCCAGAAGTACTTTCCCCATAAAGCCTGTAGCCCCTGTGATGAGAACATTTTTCCCCTCGTAAAACTCTGGAATGGTGACCATCCTGAGTGCACCTTCCCTCCTCTGTTACACCCCTGAAAAACACTAACAGAAACACTATCAACACAAGACCACACCACAAATACGCAACATTTCACAAGAGATTTCACTGTTGCTTCAGAAATTGTGGCGTTTCGTCAGTCTGTGGTCAATATTTCATGGAGGTCACTTCCTTCGTTTCCTGCCAAGATCTCAATCCAAAACTACTGCATGACACTCACTCACTTAACTTTTTGAAACTACGTAATGGCCACTTAAGAGGTGGTGTTGTATTACTATCCTGGACCGCAGCTGGATTTTAACTCGCTGGGGTCGATAAATGTGCTTCTAAACAGCATTAAGGTGCATCGATCGTAAAAAGCTTTACATATCGCTAATTGATTGGACAAATTGAATGGCATAATAAAATCACAACAAAATACACAAGCGCATTAGTCTTATCTTTTGTCCACTGATAACAAGCCAATACAGCTCATCCACAGCAGATACTGGGTTAATATGTAATAAAATAAGAGATAAAGATGGTTTCCTTTAAACTTCTACATCTACCCACTATCATTCAGAAGCTTGGGGTGAGTAAGGTTTCTTTTTAAGAAATTAATACTTTTATTCAGAATGACGCATAAAATTGATCAAAAGTGACAGTAAAGACATAATAACGTTACAAAAGATTTCTTTTACACATAAATGCTGTTCTTTTGAACTTTCTGCTGAAGAATCTTGAAAAAAATGAGTGGTTTTGACAAAAATATTTTGAAGCATAACCGTTTTTAACATTAATAATAATAACAATAACAATAATAATAATAACTGTTTTTTGAGTAGGGCCCTGTGATTTCCGTGATGCAGAAAACACGAACAGAATAGCGAAATCCAGGTCATAAAAACAGAACTTACTGTATAACGTGGAATTTCACAGAATTTGGCATATTTTGAATTAATAAATCAATAGTAGGTCAGTACGCTTTAATCAAAACACCATATAGACTAGTGTCCGTAAATTTTAAGATGCAAAAATACTATTTAAATATGAATCCTGCATGTTCTGTGTGTCTGTGTGTGAACAAATGGCGCAGACACGCGGTTTCATTTACTACACGTGTGAAGTGCGTGTGGCGCTCGCAAAGTTTTCAGCACTAAATGAGGATTTTTATACATGAACAATCTCTAAAACTGCTCTGAGAATCACTTTGTGAACATTACTGTTTCTTTTGAGAAATAATAAATGGGTATATCCTATACAAACAGAAACCTAATTGTCTTCACAGCAACCTGTCAAAAAAAAAGATAAGTTTAACTTGAAGAATTTGTGACCGAAATATATTACTTAACGCACTGATAGTACTACGCCTGCTAATATTTTTTTAAACATTATTTTTTAATTAATATTTACTAGAAAAGGTATTTACCAAAATGTATTTAGCAGAAACAACAGTATTTCTGGAAAAAAAAAAAAAGAAAGGGTTTTTTTTTTTTTTTTTTTTTTAAACTAAATTAATTAGACGAGCTTTCGATTATTAAGATTTAATGAAACCATTTAGATGGAATCCAGAAAATTAATGGAAAACAGAATTTGGTAAAAATAAAATTGAATTTGAAAAAGAAATAAAACATATTTCATGGAGCCTTAATGTAATTTTTGTTAATCTTGCAATGATTCCTTGATTTTATTTGAGTACTGCATTTAAAAAAAAAAATCCTCGACTGCATTTTGCCCGTGTCGAGTAATCGCCAAAATACCGGAAGTGGTGCTTTCCACATGTTAAACTCATTTAAAAATCATAATAAAGCATAATGCTATTAAAAATTCACCAACGCAACAATTCAACACAAAAATAAAATAAAAAATAAAAGTGTAAGTTAAAACCTCACTCTGAAAGACGTTACAGTGGTTGCAGCATTTCTATCATAAAGAAATGGGCAAATATTAAAGATTAGGTGGAAATTTGAAATGTGGAATTTGAAAATAAATAAATAAAACTTATTTCAGAGGGCCCTACTTGAGCAGTAAATCAGCATATTAGAATGATTTCTGGACGATTGTGACACTGCTAAAAAGTCAGCTTTGCATCACAGGAATAATTACATTTTAATATATTGAAATCGAAAAAAATTATTCACAATATTTACTATATTTTGCTATATTTTGATCAAATAAAATGTAGCCTTGATAAACATAAGAAACTTAATAGTTTAAAAATAAAATTACAAAAAAATAATAAATATTTTATAATTGTATATAAATAATTTTAAAATACAAAGATTTGCATTTATTAGTTAATATTCACAACATACAAAATATTTTTAAAATAATTCACATTTTACATTAATATTCGAAGAAAATTACTATTTGTCATTGAAAGTTATACAGGTATTGTACCACACACACACACCTACACCTCATGGACAGCCTTACATTTACACTGGAAAAAACACTAGAAAATGACACAGATGATTAGACTGTTCTGCTTTCTTGCAATTTTTACAATTTCACAAGATAATTTCAACCAAGATGACAAAATTAAAATGTACAAAAAAAGCCCATTTGCAAAGCCTGAATGTACAAGATCTAAAAGATATAGAATGTAATCTGGTCTAATCTGAATTTGACAATCTGTTTTTGACAATTTTAAGGCTTGCTTTCACATATCTTACACACATTCAACCCCTATATATGATGTTTCAATCTCAGCCTGACACTTTCTTCCCGCATCATACAATCCTTTCTGTAAACTTCTCAGGCCACTAAGTGTGGCTTGCGGGAACGCTGGTGATGAGCTGTTTTTGCAGCCTCTTTCTGTTCAGTGCTGCAGCCTCGCATTGTTTGCTGCATAACAGCGGTGCCAAGCTCCACAGCTGCATGCACCCCAAACACGGGCAGAAAATGCACGCGCACATACACGCACTGCATGGTGACAAATCCTGGTCTGTTTCCAGGCCACAGTCAGTATCAAAATGTCTCTTAAAAACATTCAACAAAGTGCATAGGTTATTCTGACACACTTGCAGGGCAAGCAGCCAATCTCAAGATAATAAATGCTGGTTTAATTGTAAGGGTCAGGTGGATTATTCCAGAAGGCGAGACAAGACGTTGTGCAGTGTGATTTCTTTCCAAGAGCCACTCAGCACTTCTTTGACTAAGGACCCAGAGCTGCCTCTGCAGTGACACTGGCATTAAACAGCGTCCAACTAAAGGGAGCAAAGCTAAAACGGGAGTTCTAGGACTGTGGGCAAAAGAAATCAGTCCCTGTAGAGAAGCAGGCACCTGAAAACCGATCGCTCGTCCGAGAACGAACCGCTTGGAGATATAAGCATCTGACATGATCAAGTCCCTTTCATGTACACTAGATGCAAATTGATCCTAGATCCCACATCCTCAGTTTGAATAATTCATGCGGCACATGGGCAGCTGCCGTGCACACGGCACCTGAGGAATTGTACTACTGTAACAACTAATATGTACAGTATGTAAACAAATACCAAGGTAAAAACAAAAGTAGTGCTTTAGCATAAAAGCTTTCAATTAGGAACCTAAATAAAAGTACTCAAGACTAATGGGATCGAATATCCTGTGTGTGCTGAGTGAAAAATTACACTGACAGACCTTAGTACTTTAGTACAGAATCAAATATACAGTGACAGGGAAAAAAAATGGTGTTGTCACAAGACTGCACTGCCTTTGCGTCTTGTGATCCTCATTAAAACGACAACAGTGGGGATGTTCATTCAAATGAATTGGCAGAAATATACAACTAGCTGTTTAAAAGTAGAAAAATCAGAAATACAGACAAAAAGATGTTCAAAATCAAAATGGTTTTCATTCTTGACACTGTTTTTGAAATGCAGATAACAAACCCTACTATAATAAAGGTTCTAAACGTGTTATAACAAGATAAGAATATATTTTCCATATATAAATGAGAAAATGAAAACATGCGAGTGTCATTTAAATGTTAACTTAAATGCAATGGAGTTATGAATCAGAACAAATCTTTTAAGTGAACAAATTTTTGTTTACTTATTTCAACTCATGTTTTCCATTCAACTCTCTCTGTTTTGAAGCACAAGAGTGCTTTCTCTTTTTAAAGACCAACTATAGAGCAAGGACAGGAGTATTTGATGAAATGGAGCATTTCAATGGTTGGACTTATTTATAGGAGTAATATTTAGGAGGATCTATTGACAGAAATGCAACATAATATACACAACTACAGTTGAGGTCAAAAGTTTACATCCCCCTTTCAGAATCTGCAAAATGTTAATTATATTAGCAAAATAAGAGGGATCATACACAATGCACGTTATTGTTTATTTAGTACGGACCTGAATAATATATTTCACAAAGAAGATGTTTACTTATAGTCCACAAGAGAAAATAATAGTTGAATTTATAAAAACGGCTGCGTTCAAAAGTTCAAAGTTGATTTTTAATACTGTGTTGTTATCTGAATGATCCACAGATTTGTTTAGTGTTAGTTGTTTATGAGCCCCTTGTTTGTCCTGAACAGTTAAACTGCCTGCTGTTCCTAGAAAATCCTTCAGGTCCCACAAATTTCATGCTTTTTCAGTATTTTTTTGTATTTGAACCATTTTTTCACACTGAGGACAACTGAGGGATTCATATGCAACTATTACAGAAGATTCAAATGCTCACTGATGCTTCAGAAGGAAAACCCATGCATTAAGAGCTCGGGGGTGAAAACTTTTTAACAGAATGGAAATGTGTATATTTTTCTTATTTTGCCTAAATATCATATTTTTTGATGTTCCGGTAAGACTTCTTCAAAGGTTTAAATAGAAACGGGCGTATCATTGTCATTTAGAAATTAAATTATGGCGGGGGGGAACTTGAATCAAGATCTTGAATCAAGATTGTGATCTTTTAACAATTATTCGTGCACCGCTAGATGCCGCTAAAATTTACTCACAGCACCTTTAAGGAATACGCCTTCACTGCTCAATTTGAGTATCGAGTCCGAACAAAATTCAAGCTGGCTACAGGCTTTGAACAAAGCACAACTGATTAAACTGGCAAATCTCATTTGTGAAAAAAGTACCTGATGACTGAATGAATGAGAGAAGGTTATTTTGTTCACTGAATCTGTCTGTGTAGAGTTGACTAAATGGAGGAAAACGATGCTTAAACATTCTTTCTGCAGTCTATTTCTAGACACAGAAATTAAATTAATTTGGATTTGTTTCAGCCATGAATCACTTAATAAATTGGTTGAGTGAATGACTTAATGACTCACTTTAAACAAGGTTTGCACAGATACTGTCAAATTAAATTCCAGGATTTTTCAAGCACTACTTTTTAGATTTTCAAGGACTTCAAACAATGTCTTCTCTTTCAAATTCTAAAAAAGACAAATAGATAACTAAAAATATGTTAATTAAAAATGTTGAAAATAAAGTGAAGCACAAAGTATTACAATTAAAGTATTACAAAATATACTGAACTTTTACTATAGTAAAACCAGAGTTAATTTTCTAAAGGGATTTGAATTTGTGTATACTTTCTTTTATCTTTTTGTTTTTGTTTTTATTGCCTTAATGGTTTAATGTTTTAAACTGAAACAAAAACAAACAAACAAACAAAAAAAACTCTTGACTCGAAATTGCTCCAAATCCTGATCCGAAATAAATGATTCGCCGTATGTACAAGTCCCGAACTGAATCAAATGATTCGTGAACCCGCACCAAAGTCCCGACCTGAATCAAATGATTCGCAGTCGTGCTCGGACGTTTAGATCAAAAGCAAAAGATTTACAAACCCGCTCTCTGAAGTCCCGGTCTGAATAATTATTTGCGAACCATCATTTCAGATCAGGATTCGAATTGCGGATCGCGAATCAATTGACTTATATCGGAACTTCATGTATCGTGAATAATTTGATGTGAATCATTCAATTCACAAAATGATTCACAATCTCACTCCGATCTAAATCAAATGATTTGCAATACACAATCCGATTGGAGCGCTTCGAAACAGTGAATCATTTTGCAATGCAATGTTTTAACATTCAGAGTTTCAAAAAGCTCTGTTTCACCCATCACTACATGTTTTTTAAAATGATTACAAGTGATGTTGAAATTCAAAAATGAATGGCTCTTTTAATTTCATCTGATTTTGCTAGTGAATCGCTTGAAATGAATGATCCAAGTCACAATCTCATCGGAGCGGTTCCAGCATAAAAGACTCAATTGGTTCAGTTCATCTATCCCTCTTTTGTCATGTTTACACTACACAGCCAGTACTACTTGTTTAGCTCACTAGTTTTCTGACATCAACTGAAATAATTGAAAAGGGTATGATGTTTTTTCAATTGTTGAATTTTTATTTTCGTAAAGATATGTGCTTATTAAAAAAAGTTAAACACATATACATTATCTTTCACTAATTCAAGCACTTTTCAAGTACCTCTTCAGAAATATTGTTATTTTCAAGGCTTTCCAGGTCTTAAATTTCAAAAAGTCAAGTACTTCAAGCACCTTGGACTAAACCGGTTTAAAACAAACAAAACGAAAGTCGCCACCTACCGACATAATGTTGAATGAATGAATCGGCTAAACGAATCTTTTGGGAGTCACAAGATTCGAGTCACCCGGATGAATCACAATCGTGTAAGTGTTGAACACTTGCCAAAATGACTCATGCTTCACATTTCATAAAAAGCTACGCGCCATGTTCTAGAACTAAAATGTAACATTTGAACCGCACTAGTCGCCAAAGTGTAGGTTTCTTAACTTTACTGATAATAATATTGAAAGCATACGGTGAAAATGTCAATGAATATTACCCAAACGCACACAATAAAACAATAAACTGTATTAAATATATATTTAATAACCGTACAGTAATACTAAAGCACAGAGACTGCAAATAAAGTCTTAACTTAAGTTTCAAAAGACGTCCGCATTCATTCATTTTTTTTATATCAACGGTTCTTCAAACGAAATAACTTGTCTTAATGCTCACCAATTTGAAAACGGAACAAAAAGAAATTTCTCGATAAAACTGCACACCAAAAGCAGCGTAAGCATTTACTTTCCAGCGGTGCGTCTTTCGGGGAGGATTTCCTTCACACCGGCGCTGAAAACCCCGCATGCGAAAGTGTGCTAACGGCTAGCATTCACTCTCTAAAAACGTGCAAACTCAAATCTGAGCTGAGGAAAAACGAGTCAACATAGACAACAGCTGAAGCACCCGAACGCTTACCTGAGATGTTGATATATTCCCCCGCGTTATTTTTTTGCGTGGTGATCCGAGGGTTCAAGTGCTCTATCCAGCAGTGATGGGAAACGCAGTGGGGATGTAGCTTAGCTTCGCTGGAGAGGAACTGCGATGGGTTGCCAAATGATGCGTTTTAGCCGAGGACCGACGTCACAACCCACCACGGGCGCGAAATGACGTTCCTTCGTGTTGATCCTATGTGTAAAAAGAATTGCTATCACATCTGAAATATTCAGTGTATTTTCGCTAGTGAGAGTTGAACAGGTTCTGGAAGGAGATCACAGTGTATAGTTAAGATTATTCCTCTGTTAGGATTGTAGGGTTTTTCCATAATCCCTCAAGGGACCATAGTGCCTCAAATGTTACTGTAACATTCAATAGCATGAAGCACCAATGTGGTAGTGGCTTATAGCCTAGGTCAAACCTTAAAGAAATAGATCAAATGTATGGGTAAAAGTTGGCTGGACGAGCTGAATTAAAGGGGACAGTTTATTTTCAGACTGCAAGTGTAAGTGCATCCCCCAAAACAGCATTGCACTTCCCTAAGCATGAGCAAAATAGTTCTAATCTATCCATTACATACCCTGTCATTTTCTTGTCAGTCTGATACATTTTGAAGTCACTTAACACAACATGATTCAGCTTCCAGTCTAACTCTGTTACACTGGCTTTCACCAAAATGTATCTTATTGTATTTCATTTTAAGCTATCAGAGGGCTTTTTTTCCTGGAGTAACTTACATAATACAGTGAGCAAATCGTGTTACTTGCAAATACTGGTGCAGAGGTTGTTCACAGCGAATCTATGCTGGGAATCTGCATAAAACAAAGACTTTCAGGTTTTTCTGGCTTCTCTTAACTGCTGTACTGTGGTTTACCGTGGTTGCGAGGCAACGCGGCTCAAGGGACTCCTGTTGGATATAACAGAACAAAAGAGCATTATATTTTACTTCCAGAACTGTTGTGCTGGACTAAATTAGCATGGAACAACTGACAGTCGGGATCAAACAGCATATGAATTTGTATCTTTTTCTCTCCCTCAGCTTGTTTGTGCTGATTTGTGGCCCTGGTTGAATAGACTGAACTTGACAAGTCAATTTGTCTAAGATTCTTTTTGCAAGAAGAATTACTTCAGCCTTCAGCTTTTGTTCTCTCCAGACAAAGGCACAAATGTGTTGACAGTTTTATGACAAGACACCCATACTTGTTTGGTTTGGTGTCGCCAGTGGTGAGCTTCATACGTCATCTAGCTGCAGTTGTCTTTTGTATGAAGAAGAGCTTCCCTACTGTTTACTAGACCTTTGGTTTGTGTAAATTCTCCGACACAGGCAAGGCAGAGCGAATTGGCAGTTGTTTTTTTTCCGAATGCATCTAGTGCTCAACTTTTTAAATGTCAGAATGTAAGAAATCACACTAGATGTATCAGTTATCATAAATGAAAACAACGTAGAGCATGGCAAGTTCAATAGAAATATGCAAAATATACACATTAAACATATATAAAACAAAACAACAATGTCCATTTTCCTTCATAAATGTTTGGAATTGGTGAGTATATCCTCTTTAATAATTCAAATTATTCTATAATTTGGTATAGTGTATGTTACAAGCGTTTTATTGCAGATAAATGCTGATCTTTGGATCTTTCTGTTCATCAAAGTATCCTGAAAGAAAATGTAAAGTGTTTTAAATATCGATAATGATAATAATAAAAAAACTGAACAGCAAATCAGCATTTTAGAATAATTTCTGAAGAATCATGTGACACTGAAGACCGACTAATGATGCTGAAAATTTAGCTTTAATCACAGGAATAAATGACATTTTTAAATATATTTAAATAGAAAGCAGTTATTTTAAATAGTAAAAATATTTTTAAAAATTACTGTTTTTGCTCTACTTTGAATCAAATAAATGCAGACTTGGTAAGCAGAAGAGACTTCTTTAAAAAACATTAAAAAATCTTACTGTTCAAAAACTTTTGACTGGTAGCGTATATAAATTCATAAGTTGCCTAATCATTAATTGTCTGCTTGTTATGTACTGTATGTGAGTGCACGATTTGAAGCAAACACTGTGAGTGCCAAAAATCCAACAACTTCCAATAAACCTTTAGATTAAAAGGTCATTCTGGTCCTTGAGGGAAACATCATTGTCAACAGAGGAGCTTTTCTCCTTCAGCTGAATCACAAGTGGCTGTAAAATCTTTTTTTGCTGATGCTTCTTGTACCCGACAGGAAATAGTGGATTAATGAGACAAACACATGCACAAAATATTTAAGCATTCTATGGTCAAAATGTAAGTGGACTAATAAACTGTGTAGGTGTAAAATACGAAGTTCATTTAGGTAACATGCTAGACAGGGAAGAGAAGGAATTGTTGAATAAAGTTGTTTCTCGTAGCTTCACAACATTACGGTTGAACCGGTGATGTCACATGGACTATTTTATCAATGTCCTTACTACCTTTCTGGGCCTTGAACATGGTAGTACTGTTGCTATATATACAAAGTCAGAAAGCTCTCGGATTCCATCAAAACAAATTTGTGTTCCAATTATAAACAATGGTCTTACAGGTTTGGAATGATATGAGGGTGAGTAATTAATGACAGAATTTTCATTTTTGAGTGAACTATCCCTTTAATAATCGGGTTTAGTAACTAAAAGATTGGCTCTTGAGCAGGACACCTAACCTCAAGTCTCTGTCTGTACGGTAAGTGTACTGCAAGTCACTTTAAATAATGTCTACTTGCCTGTAAAACTCAATATTGGTGTGGACAGGTCCCTATGCAGGGATCCAACAACTTCCAATAAACCTTTAGATTTAAAGGTCATTCTGGTCCTTGAGGGGAAACGTCGTCAAAAGAGGAGCTTTTCTCCTTCAGCTGAATCACAAGTGGCTGTAAAATCTTTTTTTGCTGATGCTCCTTCTACCCTAAAGAAATAGTAGGTTAATGAGACAAACATATGCATAAAATATTTAAGTATTCTAAGGTCAAATTAGATCCTTAATGTAAATATAATTAGGTAACATGCTAGATACTCACCATGCAGTCTTCTGTTCAACATGCCCACTTCCTGTGTAAAGTTAATGAGTAACCACAGCACCCCATTTGTCAAAAAGACCATCCTCCATGCCTTCTATAAATACCCCAGTCTTTGTCTTCAACAGCAGAAGACACAGAATGTCTAAATTAGCCTACAGGACCTTTGCTTGTTTTCTCAGCTTGTTGGGTCTGGGAATGACCTTTGCTGTTCATGCTAGTGGTAAGAAAATCTTTAATTCGTTTGTACGGGAACAAGTCATATGACAAATGTTTGTTCTGCCACTTGATACCCAGATGCAAAGTGTGGATCTACTAAGGCAAGAGGCATCCTTAACCGTTCTTTGAGGGTAATCGGAGGATCAGAGGCCAGACGAGGTTCCCATCCGTGGTTGGCACGTAACAATTCAACTTTACTGCAGTTTTGCATTCCAAAAGGCATTGTGTGGATATACAGATGTAGGAAAATGTATTCTTCAAAATGTATTCAGGTGTCCCTTAGAATCAGAGGATCGCATTTCTGTGCTGCTGTGATCTTGACAGACCACTGGCTTTTGACTGCTGCTCATTGCTTCGCAAGTGTTTCCTCGTAGGTTCATTCAATTTATCCATGACTAATCATAACTTTTGACCCTGTCAACGCTTCGTTGACTTTTTCTCAAATATAAATGCATGCCCTAGGGACCTCCTGCACAAGATTGAGGCTGTAGCAGGTGATTTCGACCAAAGAAAAGTTGACAGAGGGGAGCAGAACTTCCACGTAAAGACCGTGAAGTTCCATGAAAAATATCAGCGCTCCTCTCCCATGAGCTATGATATCGCTTTGCTTGAGATCAAAGGACGCATTCACTTTGGCAAGTCATTCGTTGAGATTAACTCAATTTATGTATTTATATATAGCTGAAAATTATTTTTAGAGAATGACATATGTTTGTTTTCTAGATGATTTTATTAAGCCTGTTTGCCTGCCTTACCCTGGTGAGAAGTTTCCACCCAAGACCATGTGTGTTGTTGGTGGATGGGGTCGTATTGCTGAAAGTGAGAACTAATTTGAACAACATTGAAATAAGAAATAAAGGAATAGTTCACCCAAAATAGAAAATTCTGTCATTAATTACTCACCCTCATGTCGTTCCAAACCCATAAGACCTTTGTTTATCTTCGGAGCACAAATTAAGATGTTTTTGAGAAAATCCGAGAGCTTTCTGATCCTGCATAGACAGAAATGCAACTGAGACATTCAAGGCCCAGAAAGGTAGTAAGGACACGGATAAATAGTCCATGTGACAACAGTGATTCAAATGTAATTTTATGAAGCTACGAGAATACTTTTTGTGCGCAAAGAAAACAAAAATATTGACTTTATCCAACAATTTCTTCTCTTCCATGTGGTGCTGCTGGCATCCTGACATAAAATGTCCATCCCTCTTAGTTTATCATCTGTATATATTCTGGTTCAAATAAGTAAGGCTGGGCAAAAAATTGCAAGTCATCCTCTTTGTCGAAATCTTCAGACATGTTTATGAACGCTGTTTTAAAAAAAAAGTATTTTCATAAAATTATGGTTATGTCACATGGACTGTTTTAAAGATGTCCTCACTACCTTTCTGGGCCTTAAACGTGTCTGTTACGTTGCTGTCTATGCAAGGTCAAACAGCTCTCGGATTTCATCAAAATTATCTTACTTTCTGTTTCGAAGATGAACGGAGGTCTTACGGGTTTGAAACGACATGAGAGTCATTGATGACAGAATTTAATGCTTAAGAGAAAGATCTCAAATATCTCAAACCATTACTATGATAAAGCTGAAGAAGTCTGTCCTTTCTTTAGAAGGTCCACTTCCTTCAGTCCTTCAGGAGGTGCCACTTGAGCTGTTAGAGCAAAGCAAGTGCAAACATGTCCTACAAACACTTAAACCAGGGCAGAAGACCTTCACAGTCTTGTGTGCTGGCCCAGAGAGAGGAGGCAGAGATGCCTGCCAAGTAAGTTGACACTAAAGATGTTACTCCAACATTAACATTGAATTATCATGTTAAGAAGTAACATCCTGAGTAGGATTACTAACACCTATGAGACTGGCTCGGGTTGGCAAAGACGGGCCAAACAGTTCCAATCTGTCCTCCAGGGAGATTCTGGGGGTCCCCTCCTCTGCTCCAGAGCAGATGGACACTGGGTGGCTGTGGGAGTCACATCATGGGGCAAGGGCTGTGGTCGAAGCTGGAATAACAATAAGATCAAACCCTCGTCCAGAAGAGGCTCACCTGGAGTATTCACTGATGTCTTAATGTTCCTGTCATGGATCAAGTCTAATCTTAGGAATGGTGGGTATTGTTGTCGAGTTAGATCTTCTTGCCTGCTTTCGAACTCCAAGGACTGGTAGTGGTTAAAGGGTTAGTTTACTAAAAAATGAAAATTCTGTCATTAATTACTCACCCTCATGTCGTTCCCACAATTTAACACAAATTAAGATATTTTCAAAGAAATCCGAGAGTATTCTGATCCTACACAGACAGCAACTATACTGCCACGTTCAAGGCCCAGAAAGGTAGTAAGGACATCGATAAAATAGTCCATGTGACATTAGTGGTTCAATTTTAATTGTATGAAGCTACGAGAATACTTACAGGTTTGGAACAAGGTGAGGGTGAGTAATTAATGACAGAATTTTCCCTTTTTGTTGATTAAATGACTACTTGTCTATAGAACTCAACATAGGTGTGGACAGGTCCCTGTGTAGTGTACCTGATGGAGTTGTACCTGGATGTGAAGGCATCATCAGAAATCCAGCTCACCCAGGTCAAAGCTACAACAACAATGAGTGAGTCACATCCGAAGCATCTTAGATATTTACAACCCAAAGGCAACATTAAAAACTTTCACAGCAGTTTATCTTTAAATTGTTTGCTGTAGGGTGTGTCTGTGGTCTATTCGAGTTACTGCTAGAGAACAAATTCTGCTGGAGTTCCTGGAGTTTGACCTGGAGAATGACACACAGTGCCACAGTGATCATCTGACTGTGTTTGTGGATGAAGACAAGCAAATAGGTGGGAGAAAAAATAATAGATCTATTGGCTTTGTTGTTTTATCGTCTGCAAGTGGTTGTGAGGTTCTCCTTGTGACCTTGCTCACCAGGACAATTCTGTGGTGGTCAATCTCCATCTCCAGTTCTTATTGGTGGTTCCCACAGTATCACAGTGCAGTTTGTTTCTGATGCAAGCAGCACAGCTGCAGGATTTGCCATCCAATTCAGTGGTGTTGACAAGGACTACCGTTTTGGTGAGTTGAATCTGTCCAACTGGTTTCTCTTGTTGTGAGCTTACAAAGTTCCTTGAAAGTGACAGAATAATGCTTGTGGAAATCTTTAACGCTCAAGCCTGTTTGGTGACAGGACAATGACAATGCAGAATGAGCTGTGCAACTGTGTAATAGTGATCACCATACATTGCATGGATGCTTGCACAGGCCTGATGATGTTGTTTTCGAGCATTGCCTCATTTACATGTCTGTGTATTCATACAGTCCCGTTATTAAAAAATGTTCCAACCTAATTGTGCTCTCCTTAGCAGCACAGGTTGTGCTCAACTGATCTGTTGGTTTCATCACTTGGTGTTCAAGGTGTTCATTTCCCCAGTCAGGTTGAGAGGCAAACTAACTTTTCCCCAGTAGAATTCTGTTTTCACACTACCGCTGTTAGGCTCCTCCGAGAGCGGAGAGCTTATCTCAATGGGACCGTTTCTATAGTTACATCTCTGCCAGGGGGCCATCTACCAGTGGTAAGTTCGGAGAAGGTAAGAGCGAGGTTCAAATCACCACCCTGCTCCCCTCAGTATGACCCTTGCCAGACAGAAATGTGACACCGTGCTGCAACGTCATCGGCCGGGCTCTATTCCACCAGTTTCTCCTTTTGTGTTTGTGCAGGGGTTGAATGTGGAACAGTGGTGCTGTTACAGCCCAAGGGGGCTGTGAGGAGCCCCGCCTACCCGCAAGTCTACGGCAACAACACTCTTTGCCGCTGGGTCATCTATGCCCCAGAAGGCCACATAGTCAAGGTAAAAACAACTCTTAAGTCCTTGTGTTGGCCCAGTCATTGCCTGGTGTCTCCTCTGTCCAGTCGTGACCTGTCTGTCCGGTCATGAATGCATGCATGCAGCGAGATTGGAAGCTCTGATCGGTTTCACTGCAAGAGAGAATGTGATACTCAATTAGACTCCAAAGAGCTATGCCATGACGTCACTGCAGTCATGTAACGCTGGTTGTTTCCTGCTCTTTACAAAGTGCAAATGTAAACTGTTTCAAATTAGAGGGTTAGCTCACCTAAAAGTTTAAGTTTTGTCATTAAAGGAGAAGTTCATTTCCCTTGTCATCCAATAAGTTAATGTCTTTCTTTCTTCAGTCGTAAAAAAAATCATGTTTTTTCAGGAAAACAGTTCAGGATTTCTCTCCATATAGTGGACTTCTATGGTGCCCCCGAGTTTGAACTTCCAAAATGCGGTTTAAATGCAGATTGAAAGGGCTCTAATCGATCCCAGCCAAGGAAGAAGGGTCTTATCTAGCGAAACGGTCAGTTGTTTTGTACAATTACTATTACAAATACTTTTTAACCTCAAATTCTCGTCTTGTCTAGCTCTGCGTGAACTCTGTATTCTGGTTCATGACAGTTAGGGTATATCAAAAAGTTAGGGTATGTTCTTGTTCAACTTCAAAATCTCCTACATCGCTGTTTTACCTTTTTTGTAAAGGGCGTTTGATCGTCTTTGCATGTTCACTTTGTAAACACTATGTTGGTACTTCTGCAGTGATGTAGGATGATTTTGAAGTTGGAGGAGAAAATGAGATGGGAGTTTTTCGACCTACCCTAACTGTCTTGAACCGGAATAAGTTCACACACAGCTAGACAAGATGAGCGATTGAGGTTAAAAAGTATATGAATTGTCATTTTTCTTAGATTTTTCGCTAGATAAGACCCTTCTTTCTTGGCTGGGAGCGTTTAAAGCCCTTCAAAGCTGCATTTAAACTGCATTTTGGAAGTTCATGGCACCATAGAAGTCCACTATATAGGGACAAATCCTGAAATGTTTTCCTCAAAAAACATAATTTCTTTACGACTGAAGAAAGACATGAACATCTTGGATGACAAGGTGGTGAGTAAATTATCTGTAAATTTTTGTTCTGGAAGTAAATTTCTACTTTAATTACTCACTCTCATGTCATTCCAAACTTGTAAGACCTTCATCTTCAGAACACAAGTTAAGATATTTTTGATGAAATACGAGAGCTTTCTGACCCTGCATAGACAGCAATGCAATTACCACATTCAAGGCCCAAAAAGGTAGTAAGGACATTGTTAAAATAGTCCATGTGACATCAGTGGTTCATGAAGCTATGAGAATACTTTTTGTGTGCAAAACCAAGATTAATGACTTCATTCAACAACTTTTTCTCTTCCTGGTCAGAAAGCTCTTGGATCAAAAATGTCTTAATTTGTCTTATGAAGATAAACAAAGGTCCTACGTTTTTATTTTTGGGAGACTATCCTTTTAAGAACTTTTCAGCTTTTTTGGAATAACTGATACAGTTATGGCATCTGGAGTGCCAGAAAACCTAACTTTGCTATGCTATGTGAATAATCATATCACTCTGTTTGCTATATGCAAATATGTTAATTACACTATAATAACTTTACTATGTGCTTTAAAGCTTGACTTCAACGACTTTGAGCTTGAGGAGTCAGAGAACTGCAAATATGATTCACTCACAGTGTTTGGAGACATTGATGGCAAGGATGAAATAGGTAAAGTACAAAAACATGATTAAAATTTAAGTTTTTTATATAAATAGTTTTATTTTCTGTAAATAATTGCTCATCCTCAAGTTGTTCCAAACCCGTAAGACCTTCGTTTATCTTTTGAACACAAATTGAGATATTTTGGATGAAATCCGAATGGTTTTTGACCCTGCATAGACAGCTACACAACTGACACGTTCAAGACCCAGAAAGGTAGTAAAGACATAATTAAAATAGTCCATGTGGCATCAGTGGTTCATCTGTAATTTTATGAAGCTACTAGAATACTTTTTGTGCACAAAGAAAAGAAAAATGATTTTATTCAACAATTTGTTCTCCTCAACACATTCCTCTTAGCTTCATAACATTAAGACTGAACCACTGATGTCACATGGACTATTTTAACAATGTTTTTACTACCTTTCTGGGCCTTGAATGTGTCAGTTGTGTTGCTGTACTGTATATGCAGGGTCAGAAAGCTCTCGGAATTCATCAGAAATATATTTGTGTTTTGAAGATAAATTAAGGTCTTACAGGTTTGGAATGTCATGAGGGTAAGTAATTAATGACAGAATTTTCGGGTGAACTTTCCCTTTAACTATGCACTGCTGTTGAAATGTTTGAGTTCATTAAAATACATTTCATGTAATATTAGTGCAAAATTTTCCACTGCACATTTATGGAAAATGTAGTCTTTAAGTATTCTGCTATTATAATTTTTGTGTTTTAAGTGGTCGTATGTGGCGGGAGCATTCCTCCAGCTGTGCTCAGCTATGGTCGCATAATGCTTCTACAGTTTAGCACAGACAACACCATCTCCGCCCGTGGTTTCAACGCCTCCTTTTCTTCTATCAGCGAAAAATGTGAGAGTCAACATGTGCAAAGAAAAACGCTCATGGCAGGTGTTCAAATTTCACCCAACCAAACCTGACCCACATGTTTCTCACATGTCAAAATAGTATGCCACAGTATAAACACAAGCCAACCTAAAAATATTTATACTTCCTCCAAAAGGTCAACAGTAAAATTAGAAGTTAAAGCATGTTGCATGCACATTTTGCATGTATTTTACTTTTTAAAACTTAAAGGTTATTTGTTATTATTGTGTTTACATACAGTTGAGATCAAAAGTTTACATCCCCCTTTCAGAATCATTAGAAATGTTCTTCTTTTTTTTTTTTTTTACCAAAATAAGAGGGATCATACATAACAATGCATGTTATTGTTTATTTAGTACTGACCTGAATAAGATATTTCACTTAAAAGAGGTTTACATATAATACACAAGAGAAAATAATAGTTGATTTTATAAAAAACAACCCGGTTCAAAAGTTTACATACACTTGATTTTTAATACTGTGTTATTACCTAAATGATCCACAGCTGTGTGTCTTTATTTTTTGTTGTTGTTTAGTGATATTTGAGTCCTTTGTTTGTCCTGAACAGTTAAACTGCTCACTGTTCTTCAGAAAAATCCTTCAGGTCCCACCAATTCTTCAGTTTTCCAGCATTTTTGTGTATTTGAACCCTTTCCAACAATTAATATATGATTTTGAGATCCATCTTTTCACACTGAGGAAAACTGAAGGACTCATATGCAACTATTACAGAAGGTTCAAACGCTCACTGATGCTCCAAAAGTAAAAACGATGCATTAGGAGCTGGGGGGTGAAAACTTTTGAACAGAATGGAGATGCGTACATTTTTCTTATTTTGCATAAATATCATATTTTATCATTTAGTACTGCCCTTCAGAGGCTACAGAAGATACTTTCATGTTTCCCAGAGGACAAAAAAAAAGTTCAATTTACCCTGATCTTCAAATTTCAAAAGTTTTCACCCCTGGCTGCTAATGCATCCTGTCTTCTTATTCAGGTCAGTACTAAATAAACAATAACATGCATTTTGTATGACCTCAACTGTATATAAAACATAAAATTCAAGATTTAAAAAAAACCTTGAATACATATAAATGTTTAAATTCTACTTTACCCTAATTTGTTATGTTAGTAATGTAATTTACTAGTACATTAAATACAAAAATACATTATAATTTTTTAATATTTTACATAAAAACCCATACTGCAACAAAGACACAATAAATATTCTGCTTCTACAGAACCCAGCATACTAAATCTTTTTTTTTTTTTTTTTTTGAGGTTGTAACCACTATCTTCTAATGTGTAAAATGATGACGAAAATGATTCTGATTTCCTCACAGATCTCAGAGAGACAGCGTATGAAGATCAAGGAGAGGAAGTAGATGATGACAGCAGAGTTATCTCACCACATTTTAAGGCTGGTTTGTGCTGTACACGCTTGCTCTTGTTCTTTCTGCTGTCCACAGTCACATCATTTCACTGCATTTTTTGAGCTCTAAAAGAGGATCCTTGTCTCAGAGGGCCTTTAGAATGCATGGAATCCAGAGTCAAAAAATGTGTAAAATAAGGGAAAACACGTATTGAGTCACAAATGAGAATTCGTTTATCTCTGAACAGATTGTGAGGGTGTATTTGGTTTTACCGCAAGTATTCATACAAATGTTCTTCTGATTCTCAGCTCCGTGTGGAATGCCAGACGCCTTTGCTGCCTCTGGATTGGACGCCTCAAGGACAGCAGAGGATGATGGGAAACTGTCGTGGCACGTGAGAATTGGTCTGGGTGCAGGTTATGAATGCTGTGGAGTGATTATCCAGCCACAATGGATCCTTACTGATGCACACTGCGTCTATAACCTGTGAGAAGCCAACAGTTGTGCACTTTATAAAAGACATTTAAACTTGCAGTACCTTTTTTAAGCAAACTGATGATTTCTTTGTAGGGAAGAACGGCATTTGAGACTTATATCAGTGTCAACAGGAGGCTCAAACAAACAGGTGAGAGGACATCAACAGGAACTGAAGATGTGGATCACCCAATTTTCATTTTTGGCTGAATCTATGTCTTCAGCACCCACATCTCTTTCTCAGATCTGTGATGTGATTGGAGTACTGGCACACCCTCATTACACCCCATCCTCTCTCGACTACAATGTGGCTTTGCTTAAGCTGAGCTCTCCATTAAATCTCAGCGAAAGTATGCAGCCTATCTATCTACCCTCTGCTGGACAGGAAATCCCTCCCTCCCTCCATTGCTGGGCTCCGGCGTGGACCGGCCAAATGTGTACGTCACCCGTCTGCCTTCACGAGTTGACCGTTGTGATAGTTACACAATAGTCTGACTAGGATTTTGATATCTCTGTGTGTGTGCAAACATAACACTTCAGGACTACTGACCTAGCATTGAACTTTCAGAACTTAAATGCCACTTGAATGATTTATTTCATGAAGCATAATTTGAATTTCTCTGTTGCACATTTTGCCCTCTGTGGAGCTTTAGATAAAGTTTATGCACTCTTTTTAGCAGGACATGGGCAGTGCAAACCTGTACGGCTAAAAATATCTTTGCTGGAACGAGGGGTGTGTGAACAACACCACAGAATTAGATTGACACCTACAATGCTATGTGCTGGACTGAGCAGGGGAGAATCATGCATGGTGAGAAACTAACTACACTAAACACTCACTGTGTACTAGAAGGAAATGTAACTGAAGAAATGCTGACCTCTAGTGCATAAGTTTGGTAATGATTCTTAAAATGCATCCTAAGTACTTAAAGGGATAGTTCACCCAAAAATGAAACCCTCAAGCCATCAAGCCATATGACTTTTTTTCTTTCAGACAAATACAGTCGGAGTTATATTAAAAAATGTCCTGGGTCTTCCAAGCTTTAGAATGGCAGTGAATGGGTGTTAGTCCAATAGAAGTCCAAAAAGTGTATCCATCCATCATAAAAAGTAGTCACATGGCTCTAGGGGGTTAATAAAGGCCTCCAGAAGTGAATCAAAGCGTTTGTGTAAGAAAAATATCTGTATTTACAACGTTATAAACTGTAATCTCGTAATTCCGCTAACTGTCGAATGCATGTTCATGAGAGAGTGGCGTTCCAGTGATGACGTAGGACGTAGGTGTAGCGTAAGCTCCAGTAAGAAGAAACTAACGCGTATGCGCAGAGGAGAGAGTAAAACAAAACACTGATCACAAATTAGAAGTACAAAAATGAGACGTAGGAGGTATGTCCACTGTCCTATCAAGAAAAATGCAAAAAAAGAAGTAAAAAAACTAAGATTTGTAAAGAAAAATGTTGGAGGATTTCGATATAAGCCAAGAGGAGACTGGTTTTACTTTGCTAAACAATGGAAACTTTGCTTCCTTTGCTTCTGTAAACAAAATGTGGTTTCTCACGAGACTTGGTTCTCACATGACCTTGAATATGTGAGGAGAAATTGTTGAGTAAAGTCATTATTTTTGTTTTCTTTCCATGCAAAAAGTATTTAAGAATCACTGATGTCGCATGGACTATTTTACTGATGATCTTACTACTTTTCTGGCCGTTGAACGTGTCAGTTGCATTGCTGTCTATGCAAAGCCAGAAAGCTCTCAGTTTTAATCAAACAAATCTTAAGTAGTATTCTGAAGATGAACAAAGGTCTTACAGGTTTCGAACGACATGAGGGTGAGTAATTAATGACAGAATGTTTATTTTTGGGTGAGCAATCCATTTGTAGTCAGTGTTGCAAATGTTGATGCAGAAATGCAAGTTTGAGTGAATAATAGTTTACATATTAGTTCTGACTTTCTCTGGAATACTGTCTCACTCTAGGCTCACTGGACCGCTGGACATCTCGCTTGTCTAACAAACACATCTGGTGTTGTTCTGATGGGAGTAAAGAGTTGGGGAGAACCTTGCAGTGGAATCCAGATGCCGGCGGTATATTCTTTAGTACCGACCATCATGGACTGGATCTCTCAGAATTTGGACACAGAGTGAAAACCTCACATACAGTTGAGGTCAAAAGTTTACATACACCTTGCAAAATCTGCAAAATGTTAATTATTTTACCAAAATAAGAGGGATCATACAAAATGCATTTTTTATGTAGTACTGACCTGAATAAGGTATTTCACATAAAAGACCTTTACATATAGTCCACAAGAGAATATACTAGTTGAATATATATAATATGACTCTGTTGAAATGTTTACATACACTGATGCTTAATACTATGTTGTTACCTGAATGATCCACAGCTGTGTTTTTTTGTTTAGTGATAGTTGTTCATGAGTCCTTTGTTTGTCCTGAAGAGTTCAACTGCCCACTGTTCTTCAAAAAAACCTTCAGGTCCCATAAATAGTTTTTTCAGCATTTTTGTGTATTTGAACCCTTTCCAACAATGACTGTATGATCCATCTTTTCACACTGAGGACAACTGAGGGACTCATATGCAACTACAACAAAAGATTCAAATGCTCACTGATACTCCAGAAGTAAAAACAATACATTAAGAGGCGGGGGTGAAAATGTTTGAACAGAATTTAGATGTTTTCTTATTTTGTCTAAATATCATATTTTTTTTTATTTAGTACTGTCCTTCAGAAGCTACAGAATATACTTACATGTTTCCCAGGAGACAAAATAAGTTCAATTTATTCTGATCTTCAAATTCAAAATGTTTTCACTCCCCGGCTCTTAATGCATTGTGTTTTCTTCTAAGACATCTGTGAAGCACATAAACCATATGCATAATTTACAGGTGGGATAGGTGGGACATGTCCCCACCACTTTTCGCCGTGGTCGATATTGTCCCCATCACTTTTTTGAAACATCTCGCGGCAAGGACGTACCTGATGCAGATGAAACATCAGGTACATCCAGTGACAGAACGTTCTCTTGTGGCTCTTGCACAGTGCTTCAATCTATCGCTTAAACATTGCAGACACTATCTATTATTTCCGGTTAAATCACAAAACAACACACAAATTGTGTCTCTGTTCTGCATATGCGATTACTGATTAACATCTCTGATTATAATAAGGAGAAAAAAAAATTGACGCAGGCAGATTAGAACCTAGACCCTCCTACATGACTGTTTAGTAGTATGAATGTTTATATATGTATTTATTCACTGACGTGAAGAATTTCGTCCCAGCCACTTTTTAAAACAGTTACACCACTGATTTGACCCTTCTGTAATAGTTGCATATGAGTCCCTCAGTTGTCCTCAGTGTGAAAAGATGGATCTCAAAATCATACAGTCATTGTTGGAAAGGGTTCAAATACACAAAAATGCTGAAGAAACACAGAATTTGTGGGACCTGAAGGATTTTTCTGAAGAACAGCAGGCAGTTTAATTGTTCAGGACAAACAAGAAACTCATGAACAACTTTCACTAAAAAAAAAAAACAGCTGTTGATCATTCAGGTAACACAGTATTAAGAATCAAGTGTATGTAAACTTTTGAACAGGGTCATTTTTATAAATTCAGCTATTATTTTTTCTTGTGGACTATATGTAAACATCTTTTATGTGAAATATCTTATTCAGGTCAGTACTAAATAAAAAATAACATGCATGTTGTATGATCCCTCTTATTTTGCTAAAATAATTAACATTTTGCAGATTCTGCCAGGTGTAAACTTTTGACCTCAACTGCATTAGCAACCACTTGACATAAATGTTAGTTTCATTGAATAGATTTGTTGTTTACTTTCTTTCTAAAGTTTTTTGAAACATTTTTTAGCTTTTTTACCAAGACTTTTTCTAACTTGAATAAAACTATTTTAAAACTTCAAAAATGTCAGGCATTTCATTTCCTGCTCTAATGGCCTTAGCCTAACTCACTGTACTTGAGGGGTTTCCTTGACCCATCCCTCTGAATGTGTTGTCATGCAGTGGGGTGATCCCACACCATTCAAGAACATACATGAACAACCATAGACAGTGCTCTGTCACAGCCTGCTCATTTAAATATTCTTTTCCTATTGGCTGGGGCCACTGAGAGGCCTACTCCTATTGGCTGCATTCCATTAACTCCATCTACTCTTCTACTATCAAATGGCCTTGGTGCAAAGGTTGGAATACATGAAAAAAAAAATGAACTGTGAACAAGTTCTTCTTCACATACAGTGAACCCTGACCATACTAAAGGATACAGTACAGGAAAAAGTCTGCAGCATGGATCAAATTCTAGTGAGTAGTTTCTCCCTTTTGAAATTTATTGCACTTTCCTTGTTTTCTTCTTCACTGCTTTGCGAAAAGCAATTAGCACCTTTCCTTTCCTCCCTGTCAGTTTCACAGCTTTCTATTGAATTTATTCTGGTTCAAAAGACAGCAGTGGAAAGAAGGTGAGAGGTAATTACAGACATATGCAGGTTATCAACTCAAAATGTTGAATGTAGCACAGTATGGCAGTAGTTCATAAGTGTTAGTTGTTTTGTATATTTTCAAATGTTTACACACATACTCTGTTTTACTTATTATTACTATTTTCACATTTTAGAATTATAGTTAAGTTAACGAAACAAATGCAAGTATGGGAATTAAGTATCACGGGTATATTTGTAGCAATAGCCAGCAATACATTGTATGGGTCAAAATGATCGATTTTACTTTTATGCCAAAAATCATTAGGATATTAAGTAAAGATCATGTTCCATGAAGATATTTTGTAAACTTGCTACTGTAAATATATCAAAACTTAATTTTTGATTAGTAAAATGCATTACTAAGAACTTCATTTGGACAACTTTAAAGATGATTATGACTGGTTTTGTGGTCCATATTACTAAAAATTAAATTCAAATTAAAATTTGTTTATATATATATATATATATATTTTTTATATTAATATATATTAAAATTAATTAACATGAATTAATTTTTATTCATGTATGTTCTTTTTATATATATTGTATAATATATATTATATATATTTGTATAATTTGTAATATATATGATATATATAATTTATATATATTAATGTATTAAAATTAAAAGATACAATAATAACAATATTATTACAATATTACAATTAATTAAAATGGATTTATAATATGATCAGATAACTTTAAATTTCTATTTATAATTTTATAATTTTCTTATATTTTTATACATTTTTATTTGTCTACAAAACTGCTAAGTAATCATAAATTCAGACTACATATATATATATATATATATATATACACACAATTATTTTGTAAATATACATTTAATCTACAAAACTATATATATATATATATATATATATATATATATTATTATAATATCATTTAATTAATAAAATCTAACTTTAAATTTATATTTATAATTTTGTCCTTTACTATTTAATAATGCATTTAACGTGTATGTTGCAGACAGTACCTGTGCTAATCGGGATATCAGTAGTGGTGGTCACGGTCCTCTTCCTAATCCTAAAACCAGGAGACTCCAATGGAGGCCGAAAGCAAAGCAAGTTTCCAAAAACCTTGCAGGATCCCAATGTTAAATACCCATTGCCACTCATAGAAAAAGAGGTCAGTCAGAATTTAAATGTGTACATAGGTTTTCTCCTGCAAACGTAAGCAAGAATATTACTGCAGCTCAACTGAACTACTTTTATTTGCTTTGCAACAGGAAATCAATCATGACACAAAAAAATTCCGGTTTGGTCTTCCGTCCCCGTCTCACGTTCTTGGTCTCCCTATTGGTAGGACATTGCACTATATGCCTTTATCACGTCTGCAGAAACAACTGACCTTGAAATCTGACACAGTATAATTTCACGTTTCAATCTTCTTGTATTCTGTGCCACAGGTCAGCATGTTTACCTGTCTGCAAAGGTGAATGGGAATCTAGTTATTCGTGCATACACACCTGTTTCCAGCGATGAGGACCAGGGACACGTCGATCTAGTTGTAAAGGTGCGACGCAACACAGTTTGTAGTTGCAAATAACTGGTTATGTTTTACAGTTGGCTATACTAACATAAGATTCTTATTCTCAGGTCTACTATAAAAATACCCATCCAAACTATCCCGACGGAGGCAAGATGTCTCAGTACTTGAATGACATGAAGATTGGAGACACCATTGACTTTAGGGGTCCCAATGGATTACTGGTATACAATGGAAATGGTAAGGGAAATATAAAACAATACAATAGCCTAACATGCAGTAATTCGCACATAATTTAGTTTTCAGCCACTAGAGGGCGATGTCGTACTATTCTAAGACTGTAACAAATGCATGACCTGTTTATACGATGCATTTTAAAATATTTAAATGCTTCAGATGCTGAATATATTTCCTCACTGACATTTACAGGGCAGTTTGCTATTCGCCCTGACAAAAAATCTGAACCCAAAGTGCGGAAGTTCAGACACGTGGGAATGATCGCTGGAGGAACAGGTAATGATGGACATTTTGAATGGGGTCCAAAGTATTCTTAGTAGGTTTCAGGCACTGCTGCCAAGACAGTTCATCAGAATAATATTAGTATTAATTAAAGATGACACGTTCATTCTTTCAGGCATCACTCCAATGCTCCAGCTGATCAGGAGCATAACCGCAGATCCTGCTGACAACACCAAGTGTTCCCTTATATTTGCCAACCAGGTCAGTCACATTCACGAGGAAAAAAATCATTACGCTAATAAATAAATAACCAATACGCGTTTGGAGATTAAAAATGGTAAACAATATTTGACAATGGAATTCGGGTCCTAATGTGGCATACTAATTATTAAGATTAACTTATAAATACCTTGTAAACATCCTCAGTTACGTAAATAATATCGAAGAACTTACGTTTCAGACGTTTTCTCCATCAAAGAAAATAGTTCCAAAAGCAGTCAAGCGTTAACGTACATGTGTAAAGCCGGACTGGAGTAAATTGGTGAGTGGAACGGAGTGGCAGATATAGCGCTGCTTACCAGCTCCGCTCAAGATCCATTTCGGGTTTTCTATTTTTTCATTCTCCCTCAAGTGAACACGAAGCGACGGTTGACGGTTATGAATTTGAAAAAACTCAATTCTTATTGCAAAAAAAAAATCACACAGCTCCTCTACCTTCACTACCTTGCGTGGGACGCTCCATCATTATAAAACCCGCTCTTTTCCTCAGACAAACGACGAACTGTTTGCAGTGTCTTGGCTGAAATGTCGTGAAGACAAGCGGAGTGATACAACAGTAAATTAGCGCAACACTTGACCAATCAAATCAAATTTAGGCCAAATGTCGTATAAAAGTAGATTAAAAATGTCCTTCTTGTTTTAATCTTTAACCTTTTTTGCCTAAAACAACAACAAAAAAGCATTTCAAGTGGAGTAAGAAAAATAAAGGTACTTAAAGATATTTACTGAACACCTATCTCACACAAATGAATATCTTGTTTGATAGATTTCTCTGAAAACAAAGCTTGTCATGTAATTGAATATAATGTTATGTGATTTTTTAATTATAGTGGAGCATATAAATAATAAATATAATTTTCAGATAATATGCACTTACGTCACGGTTTGGTCAGTTACCCGGATGCACGGCCATATTGGCGATACTCAGATGTAAACAACAGCATGGATTGTACGGATAACGTATACGTTGTTCTGCTAATTTATGGTGTCTAAACCATGGAAAAAAACGTGTGGAAGTTTCTAAATCATATAGAGAAGAACTTAGTAAGCAGGAAAGGGCGCAATATTTTGATAAACTAAAGGTAATAGCTGGTAAAGATACGTACAAGCAGTGTAAATTAAGATATAAGCCTAATATTTTAACTGCCTGACTGGAAATGATAAAAAGAAGCATGAATGTCAAGATTCTTGCTCTGGAAATCCTAGTTCAGTTTGGCCAGCCACAAACGCCTTTTGTTTCTCAGTTTTTTGCACTCTTCTCCTTGATTTGTTTTAACTTTTGGCAGTCTATAGTACTCCAAATGTTTTTCCTGGTCCAGCCAATTAGTACAGTCCAAAACATGACAATAATTGACTATTTTCAGCAGCAATAATTAGCAAAATATGCAAGTTTCGTTCAGTGGCATTGTTTATGTTCAGTGCTGCCAAAATGGCTGATTGATTAACGAGTCATGAAAACACTATAAAACAATTTAATGAGTCTTGAGTAAGTGTTAACACATCATATATTTGTCATACTTGCCAAAAAGGACATCACTCACGCTTAATAAACATCAGAACACCTTATGTTTGTCAGCTGTTTTCTAAGAAACCATGTTTCTCGCCCACAGACTGAGAAGGACATATTGTTACGCAAAGAGCTGGATGAAGTTCATAGAAGTTACCCTGATAAACTCAATCTGTGGTACACACTGGACAAGCCCTCTGAAGGTACGTTCATCTGATATACTAGTAAATATCTAGATGAATACTAAATGTGGTGATCATTTGACTGCCCTGCAGTAGAGACGACTGTGAAGGTTTTTCTGTCTATGTTCTTGTGACAGGGTGGAAATACAGCAAAGGGTTTGTTGATGCTGACATGATAAAAGACCATCTCCCGCCTCCGGCCAACGATGTGCTCATCGTGATGTGTGGTCCACCCCCCATGATCCAGTATGCGTGTCTGCCAAACCTCGACAAGCTGGGTTACAAAACAGAGAACACTTTTGCATACTGAGTCTTCTGCTGCTGATATTGCACAAACAAATTCTCTGATAATTTGTAATAGTTGGTTTACATCTTGTGAAACATGTCAAATTGATGCCGGATGTAGGATTAAAAATAGATCTTTTGTTAAACACATTTGGTTTTGTTTGTGGTAAATTCTCTTAGAAAAAAAGTCCAGTTGAGGCAAGTATTTATGGAAGGCTGTTTCCGCCACTGAATAAAAAAATCCAAAAAAGGTCATTGCACTTTTTTTCCCTCGCAGTTGCAAGTTTACATCTCTTTTTTTTTCTTAGAATTAAAGTCAGAATTGCATGATTATAAACTCACAATTGCGAGTTATACTGTCAGAATAGCGGGATATAAAAAATCTGAAATAAAGTCTGAATTCTGAGTTTTTCTTGCAAATCTGAGTTTTTTTCTCACAATTCCGGGTTTATATTTTGCAATTCTGACTTTTTTCTCAGAATTGTGAGATATAAATTTGCAATTGCGAGCTATAAACTCCAATACTGAACCACAGGGGAAAAAGACTGATATGTTTTCAGAACTGTTTATATCTGACAATTCTGACTTAATAATTAAAAAAATATTCAGAATTCCGTTTATATTCTGTTTATATTTGAGTTTATATTTCAGAATTCTTGCAATTTCGCGAGCTGAAATCTTGGAATTCTGAGGTTTTTTTCTAGCAACTGCTGGTTTATATTTCGCAATTCTGAACTGTGAGATAAAAAGTTGCAATTGCTTTTTTAAAAATTTTTATTCAGTGATGGAAACAGACTTCCGTAAGTATTAGACTGCGCTGTCAAAAAAGGTAAATAAATATATATATATAAAAAAAAAAAAAAAAAACATATATATATATGTGTGTGTGTGTGTGTGTATAATTGATTTCAATATAATTAAATGTATAAATAAATGTATAAATCTGACATTTAGAATTAAATAAATAAAATCCTTTATATATATATATATATATATATATATATATATATATATATATATATATATATATATATATATTTTTTTAAGTGTATAAATAAATCTTATCTTCAATAATATAATAAGAAATAAATAAATAAAGTTCTTATATGCAAAGAAATGCATACCGAAAAAAAAAAAGGAAATGCCTTTAGAATTGTTAATTTTTAATTTCTTCCATAAGGCTTCCATAAATATTATACTGGGCTGTCAAAAATAAATAAAGAAAGAAAGAAATAAAGAAATAAAGCAAGTTTTATTATATTAAATATATTTTAAATAGTATTACAATTATACAAATGTTATAATTATAAATAAATAACAATCAATATTATATTATATATAATTAATATTAGACCAAGACAAATCAAAATGATTTAATAATGTTTATGAATGGGTGTATTTAAAAACAAATAGTATAATATTTATTATAATGACAATTATATTAATTGATTAAAATATCAAGGATATGATTTTTGAATTAGTGGAACATCTAAATTAAAAATACAAATATTTGTTTATATATAAGAATGATTGGTCCTCTAAAGGGTCCTCTAAATACATTTAAACATATACATATACACATATATATACATATACAGTAGATAGATTATGCTATGTAAAATTATTCATTGGGGTAGTAGAACAGATAGATACAAAACTACAAAACGTGTCAGCAAAAATATTTATTTATGCACAATACTTTGCATTTTAATTGCATCTAGTAACAGTTCAGTAATCCTGGAGACAGATAACTAGTTATAAAGCTGGAAAGTCTTGGGAAAAACATTAACATACAGATCCAGTGCAGCAAGCAAAACATCTGTTGCTAAGTGGTGAGCAGCACATTAGAATAACCCACAAAAATTTTAATAAATCTAGTAAGAACAGCTCAGCTGTTAGGTAAATTTAACAAGCATGGTCAGAGGACCGTCACCCTCCTTACCAACCACTCCTTGCAACATCTCACTTGGAGTGACAAAGCATTTTGCACCTTTGAAGAAGTAATCGATAAAGACCTGGTCAATCCTCACACACTTCCCCACAGCTGCTTGAAGATTGTTACTCAGCAGCCCGTAAATGTTCCCCTCGTCATTTTGGCGCCCAAAAAAGAGGAAAAGCGCATAACAGTCTCTACCGATGGAAGCGCAGAACTCCACCATCCTCTCAGCTTGGGTTCTTTCTACCACATCCATCCCGGCCATGCGCATAATGTCTCTGTAGATATCTAAAGACAGCTCTTCGTCGTTCTCCTCCGTTCTTTCTGGCAGATGAAAAACCTGGACCGCGATCTGGATTCGGGGGTTCTTGCTCGGCTGATCTAACACGGCCCAGACCCAGTGGGCGCCCAGCAGGATCCTCTGTTCTGGGGTCATGGCTGTGCAGTTGAACGTGTCGGTGAGTTTCAGCAGGCTGCTGTGCTGGATGTAGGTCATCAGAAAGATCTCGCTTAGGGTTGAAGGACTCGGGTGGAACTTGTTCTCCGGGTCCCTGAAAAGTAGATACTCCTTTGTTCTGGATGAAGCCGTCTGGATGCAGTCGCTGAAGAGGTGAATGAGGTCCAACGAGGCGGTTTTGTTGGGTTTAGCCCATAAGGTTCTGAAAAAGCTGGTTTTGGCTTCATACTGGAGATCTGTTTGCTTCATTCCTGATGGTCTATTTCAAAGTGTGGTTTCCCTTATACACTGGAAATATTTATATTGAATTACATTATTACCTTTTTTCATTTACTGTTTCTTTAAATTATGCTTTACCTCATTAAAAGTCAGAATCAAAATGCATAAATGAATGAGTAAAAACGAATATTTATGTAATAAAACTTTTTTTTACTGTATATATATGACAAAGATTTACAACAAGCCAATTTTAAATGTAAAAAAATAATATCTGGTGTAACTTAAAATATTAAGAATGTTGTGTACACATAAAGTCATATTTAAATTTAAAATCCAGTGATTTTAGTGATTTTTCATCTCAATGAATTGGCCATAGCCTTAAAAAGAGTCAGAATTAACATGTTGCCAATGGTGAGCATTTATTTTACTTTGCTTGGCAGTAAAATATGGTGAAATAAGTTAAAATAGTTTATTAATAAATAAATAATAAATGACTAATAAATGCATAATTACCAAACTAAAATTGTATGCCCTAAATTATTATTTTTTTTTGCATTTGTTTCTCATATATTATTGTACAAAGATTAAACATAAACCATATGAAATTACCCAAATTGCATAAAAAAAAAAAAAAAAAAAAAAAAAAAAAAAAAAAAATCGATTCCAAATGATACTAACATTTTATGTATATAAATATAAAAGCACATAAAACTGCCAATCTGGGACATAATGGAAAAGCACTGCAATGGTTGCACCACATGATATTTCAAATTCAGTCAAAATTTACAAGCCATCTAATCAAAACAAACTAGCTTCCCACAAAAGGTCACTATGAAATTCATAATAAAATAAATACTTGTAGAAATAACTTAATATTTATTACTTTTTTGAGGTCATACCGCATGATATCCAAATGTGGGTACTACATACCAGCCATTAAAAAGGTTATTTTTTTTCTAAATTTGAAAGAGTTACAAACCTGCTTGATGCTTCCATGGATCACTGGCAAATTGCTATATGATGTAAAGTCCTATCTTTGAATGGATTTCAACATAAAACTCCCAAAATGGTAGTTTCTTGATGGTTGCACCACATGATATTTCATAAAATGTAAATCAACAAAGTTTGTTTGTATATTATCATGGAAATATAAATACAAATGCTTTGCAATTTTATACAGGATTACAAAACACTAAGATTAATAAAAAAATTAATCTGAATAAATTTAGGGTAATTTCAAAGACATTTTCAAAACAACAGTTTTGGCCGGATAGTCGCACCACCTGATAGTTTGACACTCTAAATAACTGAAAAATTGCAAATAACTAATTTTTTTTGAAAAGCTAAAGGGGGTCCATAGATGGGAGAGGTACATATGGCATCTTTTTAATGCCTTTAAACAAATTTTTAACTGAAAAAAAAAAAAAAAAAAAGCAATCGGACAGAAAATGTAGGCGTCATGTCATTAACCCAGACACACACACATGCATACATAATTAACATTTCTTAACAATAATATTAAAACAATTACTAGGTGACATCACTTACATTACAGTTTGTTACAATAAAATAGTTGTCAATGGACATTGACATGTAAAATAACTCACCAGTATTATTCTTTCCTTTGTATTTGGTGAGAGTGAACCTGCGGTCGGATCTTTCTTCTCTTCTCTGGAGTCCTATTAAGATAAGTGTGCTCATTTAAAACTTAGCAATCATATAAGGACCTCCCAAAGTTTGTCCCAGTGTTTTTCAGTTGAGTCATGGGACAAATCAGACAGGTTGGACAAGTCATCATACACAGCATAAAGCCACCTACCACAACAAACCCCTTTTAACTCTTGCGGTGGATTTAAACAAGCAAACAACCAATTCTGCTTGAAAAACAAACTGCTTTTAACATATTATATAGCTTTGAAAAAAGATTAAGCAAAAATGACAAAAATGTTGGTCAAACAGAAGGATTTACTCACATCCAGTTCCATTGGCTACATGAATACAGTATTTTAAGAAAAACAAAAGGTTGAGGTAGATTTCACCTATTGACAAGACTGCACATATTACATAAAATATTTTTTTGGAGTATTAAAACATCTCTAACACAGATCTGATTGTCATATAGTACATTATAACCTAATAACACATCAAAAATAATTAGTAATACAATAAAAATAATAGCGCAATGTCTTGAGGTGGATTAAGTAGGATTGTGTTACTCTTGTGTTACACAGTTGAGGTCCTGAAGCTTTGAGGGTGAGGTGAGGTGGGTTAGGTTGAGGTACGCTCACGGCGGAACGGTGGAGTTAATGTGGTGCAGGTCGATCACACTATGGCGGTCTGGCTGCGTCTCATTCCTCTCAGCAGCTCGTCTGGGCTGAGTAAGTACTGTAAGTGAGAGGAGGTGAGGGTGCCAGGATTAGTGTTAAGCTCTGCATAAGTTAAACCTAGTTAAGCAGAGTTAAACCTAAACTTTTCAAGAACAGTTTGCAATGTGACACTAGGGATGGGTGATGTATTGAATATCCACTTTTTTGCCTAAAATTACTACTGATTGTTAATTACTCACACTCACGTTATTCCAAGTCTATAGGACCTTTGTTCATCTTCAGAACACAAATTAAGATATTTCTGATGAAATCTGAGAGCTTTCCGACCCTGCATAGACAGCAATGCAATTGACACATTCAAGGCCCAAAAAGGAAGTAAGGACATTGTTAAATAATGTGTTGTGATGCTCTCACAAACGCATGGCAGAGACTGACGCAGAGGAGAATTGTTGAATAAAGTTATTTTTGCTGTCTTTGCACACAAAAAGTATTCTCATAGTTTCATAAAATTAGGGTTGAACCACTGATGTCACATGGACTGTTTTATTGATGTCCTTACTACCTTTTTGGGCCTTGAACGTGTCAGTTGTGTTGCTGTCTATGCAGGGTCAGAAAGATCTTGGATTTAATAAAAAATATCTTCATTTGTGTTCCGAAGATCAACGAAGGTCTTACAGGTTTGAAACGACATGAGAGTCAGTAATTAATGACAATTTTCATTTTTGGGTGAACTATCCCTTAGTTTTCTGTAATGTTATGCAAAGGTAAGAAAACACAAAGTATAGTGTTATAAATGTATAAACATTTATTTAAATCTGTTACTAGAACAAAACCAACCGATATTAAAATCTTCTAATTAAACAAAACTGACCAATATTTAAATACGTTACTAGAACAAAACCAAACAATATTTAAATCTTCTAATAGAACAAAACTAAGCAATATTTAAATCTGTTATTAGAACAAAAACAACATTTAAATGCTTTAATAGAACAAAACCAACCGATATTTAAATCTGTTTCTATAATAAAACCGACAGAAATTTAAACCTTTTAAAAGAACAAAACAACCGATATGTAAATCTATAACTAGAACAAAACTGACTGATATTATGATCTTTTAATAAAACAAAACTGACAATATTTAAATCTCTTAATAGAACAAAACCAACCAATTTTTTAATTTATAACAGAACAAATCTAACCAATATTTAAATCTGTTACTAGAACAAAATCAACCAATATTAAAATCTTCTAACAGAACAAAACTAACCAATATTTAAATCTGTTATTAGAACAAAACCGATGATATTTAAATGTTTTCACAGAACACAACCAACCGATATTTAAATCAGTTACTAGAACAAAACCAACCAATACTAAAATCTTCTAATAAAACAAAACTGACCAATATTTAAATCTATTATTAGAACAAACCAACCAATAATTAACATCTTCTAATAAAATAAAACTGACCAATATTTAAATCTGTTACTAGAACAAAATTAACCGATATTAAAATCTTCTAATAAAACAAAACTGACCAATATTTAAATCTTTTAACAGAACAAAACCCACTGATGTTAAAATCTTCTAATAAAACAAAACAGATCAATATTTAAATCTGTTACTATAATAAAAACAACCAATATTTAAACCTTTTAATAGAACAAAACAACGATATTTAAATCTGTTACTAGAACAAAACTGGCGATATTAGAACAAAACCAATCGAAATTTAAATCTTTTAATAAAACAAAACTGACCGATAGTTACATTTTTTTAATAGAACAAAACTGACCGATATTAAAATCTGCTCCTAGAAAAAAACTGATATTTAAATCCATTAATAGAACAAAAACGACCTATACTTAATAGATACTGTAAAGTTAAAAGAAAGAAAAAAAAAAGTTATCCACTTACTGTGAGGTTGTTAATTCCCCTGGATAAGGTCTCAATCTGCATCCCTGATCCTTTAGTGTGCAACAGCTGAAAAACCAAGATATCCATCAAATGTGTCAACCTAAATAATGCAAGTTTACATTCATCTTTTAGTCACAGGTAAGTACACTATATTTATTAATAGATGGAATATTAAGCAGAAGCAAAGGGTGATTATGAAGTGCAAATAATGTGAAGAAAGAGAAATGTATATTAGAAAATACCTGCACAAGTGCATGAAAGTCCTTTCCCAGCATGCACTTCTCCACATTGTGAAAATGGGCATTTGGTGGTGGCCAGATGCATGGATGACAGTAGGTTAATGTTTAATGTTTGCAAATCATGCATGTTGATGTCATTTTTCAAAGTTTGTTAAAAACTATATTGCAATACGATTCAGTTTTGAAATGTATAGAGCCGATAAAACATTTTCATATTCAAAGAACAACGATAAAATAAAGGGAAAAAAATATATAGCCACTGTAAAAAACAAACAAACAAAACAAAACAAACACAAAATGATTGTGATTGAGGAGGTTTATTGATTATGTCACGATATTTTGGATTATATATCGTTACAGTATCTTCATCCAAAGAGGCAAGATTTCTACCTATAAAAATACTCTTGTGCATTTTATTTTATGAAAATAACCTCATCAGATTAATCAAAATGTGCTGCTGAACATTTAATAGTAGTCTCTATGTTTTTTAAAAATTCACCATAAATATACCATTAAATTAATCCCTAAAATATGCAAATATTGCACAAGATTGTACACACTGTCCTTTAAAACAGCACCAAGTACATGTTGGGTTACAAAAATGGAATACTTGTTAGATAAATCTACATTTATCATAATGCATTTTTTACGATTCACCAAAAATATGATATAAAGTTAAATGTGTCCATCATAGGATAAATGGCACTATTCTGCTAAACCCTGCTGCCTTTGTGAGATGATGTCATTTACATGACTAAACCCTTGGATCCAAGTCTTCCTGCAGCGTCCATACCGCTGTCATGCGTCCGTCAATGAGGGATGCTGGGATGTTATAAAATGGCACTGAACAGACCGAGGGTGTCGTTGGGAGGTTGTCGTGGTTTTGTGGGATATGGGTGGAGGGTTATTGGCTGCAAGCTCAGCTAGCAGAGAGTCAGATCTGTAGAGCTCCCACCTGCAGCCGTTTCTCTGGGTCCCTGTCGAAGATGGGGCTCAGGCCCCTGAAGCCGCTGTAGGGCCGGCTGGCCCCGTTGAGCAGGGCCTGGGCTTGGGAAGCGTCCATAGGGCAGATGTAGTCCGTGGTGTCGTCAGAGCGCTTCTTACGGTTACCAAAGGTGGAGAAACCTATTTTGCGTGGCTGAGGAACAACACATGAAGAATGAGAAACAACAGCATGAATAATGGGGACTAAAATAGTTATTTATAGGTATCAGAGATTTCTTTTTATGTTTGATATTTAATTGTGCATTCATATTTCCTTTTTACATTTAAATTACCTTTGCCATCATTTAATGCTTGCTTAAAGTTAAAATTCAATAGCACTGTAAATCTTTAGCATACATTATATCTAAAATGAATATCCATTTTTCGTACTGTACATTATAATGTTGTAATTTTGTCGTTTTATTTTTCTATTTAGACAAAATTGACAAAATTCTGACATCATATTACTACTACTACTACTACTGCTACATTATTATTATTATTATTATCATTATTATTATTATTATTATTATGATGAACAACAATACTAAATTTATTGTTTATTATAAATTTCTCCAACTACTTTAATTTCTAATAAGCATTATTAAATTCAATTTTATAATAATAATAATAATAATAATAATAATAATAATAATAATAATAATAATAATAATAATAATAATAACAACAATAGTTTTTCCCTACCAAATTCAATAATTATTAAATTTTATCAGTTTAATTAATTAATTATTAAATTATTAATTTAATATTAATTTTATTTAATTTTATAAATAATTAATTAACAACATATTATAATGATTACTACGACACCTATTAATAATAATGATAATAATAATACATTTATTACTTTATTAATTTATTAGGTTTTATTATTATTATTATTTTTTTTTTTACCTAATTAAATTCATTTTTTAAAATTATTATTAAATTCCATTTATATTTATAAAACTAAATAAAACAATAATTCGTTGATGTATTTTTTATATATCTGACAACAATATATTATAATTATTACTACAACACATATTAATAATAATAATAATAATAATAATAATACATTTTTATTACTCTATTTATTTATCAATGTATTAAGTTTTACTATTAATATTATTAATACTATTATTATTATTATTATTATTATTATTATTATTGTCCACCTCATTTGATTTATTTTCCCCATTATTAAATTCCATTTAAGAATAATATAAAAACAATAATTATAAATAATAATAATAATAATAATAATTATTATTATTATTATTTCATTATTAAGCCCCCCCTCCCACAGAAATTAAATTCATTATTATTAAACATTACCACTTTCATTAATTAAATTAATTAAGTGAATTTGGCTGGATATCAGAAACTACCAAATGATATAAAACATATCTTAATTTGATACACTGCGATTTATCAAATTATTATAATCGGATTGTGATCAGAAACTGCCAAATTGTGACTACATACCAGACCATGAATTGCCAAAATCAGTTTTAAAATTTTGTAAAAAGAGAACTTGTAATGTTGCTTGTCATCTTTACTGGAAATAACTGATTTTTCTGCAGAAGTAGCATATTTTAAACACACACTCTTTCTATTATCAGGAAAATGAATGGCTCAACTGCCTAAAAGACGACGGAAATGTTTCATCTAAAGCTTCATTGTGCTTAGTAAGTGTGTTACATACTGTAGAAGCATTCGCTCAGCACATTTGGTCTAGATGGACTAAGCAAAATGGAAGTGTCAAAACACATGTGCTGCATCAGCTGAGATTAAACAGGAATCGGGCAGCTGAAGCATGTGTTTGCGTGTGTCAGGACTTCCGCTTCATTCAGCTGCAGGGATGAAGGTGTTTCTAAAGATGCGGTCAGCAAAGATGTGAAGGGAGGACAAATTTGCGATTTCTCACCCGGACTTTAGCGGTGGTGGTCAGCGGCGTGTAGCCCGATGACTCCAGGTACTCTAATTTCTCCTGCTGAGCCTGAGAGCCCACCAGCGAGTTGAAGTTAGTGGCCAGATGCCTTCTCAACAGAGTCTTCTGAGGAGGGATGTTCAGGAGCATCGCCAGCGTGTCCGAATTAAAACGGGGTTCCAAGATCTGGGGGAAAAAAAGTGTTTTGCATGCATTTGCTTATGTATTTTCTTGGGTGTTGTGGATGGTTGTGGATTTTTGTTTTCTTTGGGCACAAAAAGTGGGTCAACTATCCCTTTAAGGACTAGTGGGACAAAATTTGATGTGTGTTACTCACTATGAGTCCTCCATGCACTCCGCTGCCTCTCAGGTTGGGAGCGTATTCTGCCAGGTCGACCGATCTGAGCCACTCCATCACACGGTGATTGGACCACTGAACAACCTCAGAAGGCGACGTCTTATTCTGTCAAGCAACACGAAATTCATATCAATAATGAGCATTATCAGACTTGGAGGTATAGCCGTAGATCGCCCTCTCTTTGTTTCGGTTTATTTCATCCACACCTCATCTCCGGGTCTTCTTTTGAGGCAGTTGGGGTTGAACTTGTTTACATGTAGGACGTGGATGGCACACTTGATGCTGAGATGATGCAACTGACTGGTGACTTTCAGGAACAGCAGATCATTCTGAAATTGAAAACAAAATGCCAATATTGATTAGACATCATATACTAGTTAATTCCAGTGCTCTGATTTCACTGGCACGGTACTGTAGAAAGTAAAAGAGATAGTTCACCCAAAAATGAAAATTCTGTCATTAAACATAGCTGCAAGCAGCGATTACTGGGGTTCAAGCGCTTTAAGGCATTTAAGCAAATATGAAAAAAAGACATTATTTAGCAAGTCTGTAACCACCTAAATCAATTACTGAAGAAAGCATTTTTGGCAAATATAGGTCATTTGCCATGGAAATATGATGTTTTTAATGTTTATGATTGTTATAGCACCAGCTGTGGTCTGAGTGGTCTGATCTCTTTAAAACTTTGCATGCTTGTTTAGAATCACCTGTCGCATGTGCTCACCAGGATTCGTGAAGTTTTGAGTTTTCCTTTAGGCTTTTGGACAGAACCCTTGTCTAAACGGCCCCATTATAGCTTCCCAAAGAGTAAATTTCAACATTTTTTTGACAATTATTGACCTAGACAGCCCAGAAAATTGTATTGCAGTGTTTTTTCCAGATTCCAGATCCAGTTTTTCCAGTGAAAAACCTAGGACTAGTTCGTAAAAGTATGTTTTTGACATCTCATTTAACAAATGATTTGACTGACAGCAGTGTTTCTAGAGGCAAAGCTGTCCAGAATGAGGAGTTCTGTTGTATGATAAGTATATTGTGCACATGTGCGAAAAACCGCAAGATGTTCAATCATTTACGCATTTGAAAAATGCCATATTGCCCCCAGTGGTCGATTTCTTTCAGTTTTTTTCTCAGACCTTCGGGGCCATGAGTTGAACAGGCCTCCGTTAACCTCGCCTAATAGGTGCTCAAACTTCGTTGGCAAATGGCAGCCATGTTTTTTAAGATTTTTTTCCCCCTAATAGTGGCCAAGCTCCATGTTTTTTTTCTCTGTGACCTTAGATTGAGCTCTTCAGGGCTCGAAATTAACTTTTTTACTTAGTAGCAATGGTGCTCCTGACTTCAAAAAGTTAGGAGCACAAAAAATTTAGCAGCACCAAATGAATATTAAGGAGCACCACAACTGAGAAATTGAGAGGAACGGCCAGCAACATCCTGATGGTTAAAAGCTTCACCAATGGAGCCTGATCGTGTTCACTGTAGTGCCCCCGTCAGGCCAATTGGGGCAAGTGTCTCTATGACTTACGTTTTGGTCTGCATGATCAGTTTTACATGGAGATTGCTGATTGCTATGTGCCTGAATAACGACTTTATTCAACAACAAATTCAACTTTATCGAACCACCGATGTCACATGGACTATTTTATCAATGTCCTTACTACCTTTCTAGGTCTTGAACGTGACAGTTGTGTTGCTGTCTATGCAGGGTCAGAAAGCTCTTAGATTTCATCAAAAATATCTTAACTTGTGTTCCTGAAGATGAACAAGGTCTCACGAGTTTGGAACAATTTTAAGGCGAGTAATTATTGACAGATTTTTCATTTTTGGGCGAACTATCCCTTTAACAAAGATATTTACCACTGTCAAGTACTGCAGCATTCTACCGTCCACACGTCCTTCATTAAACTGGTCTTTATACTGTGGTAAACCAATATCATCCAGCCACCCTGTGTAGAAATAAAATGTAGTTTCTTTATACAGAATGTAACTACAATTTTTTACTTACATTATTTAAAATTATAGAAGCAATTAATTATTTAAAAAAATTGAACACAAATAAATAACATTAAATTGACAAATAAATATACAAATTTAAAAGTTAAATTTATGTTTTAAAATATGAATTACAAAAATGAAGTAATAAAAACATGCAGTTTAAATGTTGCATTTAAAACATTTGTCCATTTGAAAAGACTATTTATTTGTTTACATTTTTTTTAATTTCAATTATCATATTAATAAATTTTTTTTAAATTCTACAGCACTGGTCCTTCATGTGCTCCAAACAAAACTGTGGAAAAAATTACTTATCAGTAACACATATGCAGAATGATGAAAAATGTCTGCATTTCTCTCATAACAGTGGCTCATGGGTACATACGTGTGACCCAGATGTGGTCCAGTTCAGAGGATTTCTCTGTGATTTTGGTGCTTAAGGAGCGCAGAGCTAGTTGAAGCTTCTTCCTGTGTAGAGGATGTTTAATTCCCAGCTCCTAAATGTGAAAAAAACAAAAAACAAACAAACAAACAAAAAAAAAAACCCCCACAATTTAAGAAGGATGCATTTTATACAGAATGCATTTGAGTGTGTTGAAAGTTGTTATAAAGCTACTTTGTGCATTCGTCACCTGTCTAATAAAATGCATAACATGTTAAAGTGTCTTTGGGGTTTCCATGTTTCAAGAAAATTGAGGGTGTATGATGTTACTGGCAGGCGACGCGATGACACAGTGCCCGTTACACTAGTTTAAAATTGCTTGTTTCTCTGGATTTAAACATTTGGGATAATCTAAGTACACAAGTCAGCAAAATATATAACACTGTTCTAGTGGTTTTTGGATATTTTAAATAAAAAAATCTTACATGGATGCATAAAGCCTCATGTAAATGCTACAACTGTTCTGATTCACTAAAAACCACCAAAGCCGAATATTTAACTGAGTGGGTTTGATGGCAGAACAAATTAGTAAGTCGCAGAGCATTACTGACGCCTGAGGTTAACCAGGATTTGAGTGGCACCACAACCACCTGAAGTGAGAGGCATAGCCAAATCATTTCACATGGATCACCAGGTGTTGCATGAAGAAACCTGGACGCTGTTGACGTAAGCCACAGGTCTGAATTTGTTTTTTTTTTAACAAAAAAGCATTTCTCACCTTCTCAATCTCATGCGAGGAGGCAGAGAGTAGAGTCTCTCCACTCGTGACCCACTGTCTCGCCATATTCACGTACTGACCCAGACCAAAATCCTCCATCCATGCACACACCTGATCACATGACCATTTCGGGAAGGGGGTGTTCATGTCACTGCAGAGCACAAATGTAGAAATTTTAGCAACAGAAATATGGGTGCTTATGTCTCAGAGTATATCTAATTATAGGTGCTGAAATACCGTGCTGAAGCCCCAGTGCCCAGGCAGGTGAGTCGAGGGCCGGCCGTGGCTCTGAATCCCCCTCGCTTGAAATCAGAATCAGAAGCGTCTGCTGGAAGACTGCCTGACTGTGTTCTCCTGATCCTGTGAACCAGAGGAAAATGCGAAAAAATATTTTTTTTCGAGCAAAAACATTCCAGGATTTTTATCTATGTAGTGGAATTCAAAGGGGATCAACAGGCTGAAGGTCCAGATTGCGGTTTCACTGCACCTTCAAAGGGCTCTACATGATCCCAGCTGAGGAATAAGGGTCTTATCTAGCAAAACAATCGCTCATTTTCTTAAAAAAGTAAACATTTATATACTTTTTAACCATAAATACTGGTCTTGCACGAGGTCTGCTATGTGCATGCGTGTCTTCACGCATTGTGTAACCATGTCGGAACAAAAAGTAGGGCCCTATGATTTCTGCGATGTGGAAAACGTGGATGGAATCACGGAATAAAAAACTAATTTACAGTTTAACGCGGAATGACACTGTCAAAGTTCGGATGAATTAATCAAAAGTAGGTCATTATATTTAAATCAAATCATGATATGGACTAATATTTGTGAATATTAAGCTGCAAACGACTATTTAAAAATGAATGCGTGTATTTGTCAATTAATTTTGTTTACTACTTGTACCGAAACGCTTGTCACACTTACAATGATATTTACGTATGCCATTCTTACTAAATGAGGACATAAATACATGAACAACATCTTCAGAACACAGAATTAGACATTAGACATGCTAGAACTCAGAATTTGGTAACAATAAAAAAATAAAAAATAAAACATTTCATAGGGCCCTAAACATGGAATTTTTGTTAAATAATAATTTAATAAGTAACTTTTAATAAATTGGTGTTAAATTGTTTAAGTTTCATGATTAATTAATTAGAGATGCGTTTTGATTTATACAATTTAATTTAACAATTAAACAAAACAAAACAAAAAATTAGTCCAGAAAAATTAAAATAAAAAAAAAAAAATAAAAAAAAATAAAAATACGGAATGCAGAAAAATTCAAATGGACAAAAATGGAATTTGGAAAAAAAAACTAAAAATAAAACAGAATTTGGGGAAAAAATAAAGGGATTTCACAAGGCCATAAAAAAGGTAGTGTAGGCGAAACTACACTACCTTTTATTTTCTCCTCCAACTTTAAAATGGGCTGACATCGTTTCAACTTTTTCATTAAAGGCTTTTGATTTTCTTTGCATGTTCGCTTTGTAAACACTGCGTCGGTATTTCTGCCTACGTCACGCAAGGGTGATTACGTAATGTGTGAGGTCGAGCTAGTGCAAGATAAACATTTGTGGTTAAAAAGTATATACATTTGTATTTTTTTCTTAGAAAATAACTGATCGTTTCACTAGACAAGACCCTAATTCCTCGGCTGGGATCGTGTAGAGCCCTTTAAAGCTGCATTGAAACTGCAATTTGGACCGTCATCCCCTTGATCCCCATTAAAGTACACTGTATGGAGCAAATCCTGGAATGTTTTCCTCAAAAACCTTACTTTCTTTTCGACTGAAGAAAGAAAGACATGAACATCTTGGATGACATGGGGTAAAATTTTCATTCTGGAAGTGAACTAATCCTTTAAAGATGCATCTTATTACAAAAAAACCCTAATACTTACTTTCCCCACAGTTTCCGGATGCCTTTCTGGTTCTTCTTGTGCTCTGGTGAAACTGGAGACTGCTGACCTGATTCTACTCCAGACGACATGGGTGAAAGATCAGACAAGGTCGAGTCATCTGTCTTCTCTACCTTTCCTGTGAACAGGAAGCAATCCACATATTCAGTTATGCATTTCTGTGGTTTTATAAGTTTACTATTAGACTGAATACGCATTATTCTATCTTTACCCACCAAGCGCAAACTGATCATGCTTTCCACGTGGCCCTGCATTTTAGCCATGCAAGAGAGCAGAGGAAAAGAAAGCAAAGACTTATGTCACAAGGCTACAGAACAGTTTTGAATTCTTTCGCATTTTTTCCAACTTGAAGTGGGTAAAAAAGGGGTCTAAAAATACTGTTAGATTCAAAAATGTATACAACATTTCTAGTTTTTTTTTTTAGTAGCATTAGACTTCTGTAGCCTATATGAAACCCAAATGGATTTCTCCTTTTTCCTTTTCTTCCATATACAGTACATTATATTTGCATCACATCAAGTTTAAACTCAAAGCAAAGCAGCAACGCTTATACAGTATAAACTAAGTCTAATCTCCGAGAGGAGAGAGAGTGTGAGAGAGAAGGGAAAAAAAAAAAATCCCTCTGCTTTCAGCTTTAAAGAATCAGGATAGGAGAGCTTAGGTTAAATCCAATATGACACAGCAAGAGTGTACTCTGTGGTCGCATGCTAGCGTGAGATTGAGAGGACAATACCTAAAGCTGGAGCGCTGGCGCTTCGGCAGCGATCTTCGCACCGAGCGAGAGATGGATTAGTCAGAGAGAAAGAGTAAAGAAGATACACAGAAGCCCATGCAAAGACACCATAGTGTTAAAAAAAGCAGAATAAGATGGTTAAAAAGCTGTTATGGTTAAGTTTAGAGGACAGAAGTTCTCAGAAAATAGAAGAGCAAACAAGCACAATCACATACAGTATTAATAAGTCAAAGATCATATGATAAAAATTATGGCTATGTCTGAAAGCTAAAAAAACACTCTATTAAAGGAAAAGTACACTTGCAGAATAAAAAAATTCCTTAATTTACTCACCCCCATGTCATCCAAGATGTTCATATCTTTCTTCAGTCGAAAAGAAATTAATGTTGAGGAAAACACACCAGGATTTTTCTCCATATCGATGCCCAATAATGATGGCCAACGGATTGAAGGTCCAAACTGCAGTTTCAGTGCAGCTTTAAAGGGCTCTACAAGATCCCAGCCAAGGAATAAGGGTCTTATCTAGCTAAACAATTGATCATTTTCTAAAAAAAACAAAAACAAAAATGCATATACACTCTTAAAAATAAAGGTGCTTCACAATGCCATAGAAGAACATTTTTTGTCTAAATGGTTCCATAAAGAATTTTGTTTCACAAAAGGTTCTTTGTGGTGAAAGAAGGTTTTTCAGGTTATAAAAAGGTAAGAAATAGTTCTTTATAGAACCTTTGACTGAATGGTTCTTTGTGGAACCAAAAATGGTTCTTCTATTGTTGTGAAGAACCTTTTAAAGCACCTTTATTTTTAAGAGTGTACATTTTAACCACAAATGCTCATTTTGCACTAGTTCTGTGATGCGTGTTTTCGAGCATTACATAATAACGTCGGAAAGGTCACGCGTGGTTCGTTCTTCGTCTGTGTGTTTTGGATTAAAAAGATAGGGTAGGGCGAAAAACTGTTTTGACATTTTTCGTAAAGGGCGTTTCACTACCTTTGCACATTCACTTTGTAAACACCGGGTCGGTACTTCCGCGTACGCCACATGTGACCTTTCCAATGTGATTGCGTAACAGAGCTAGTGCAAGATGAGCATTTGTGGTTTAAAAAGTGTATACATTTTTATTTTTTTTAGAAAATGACAGATCGTTTAGCTAAATAAGATCCGTATTCCTCGTCTGGAATCATATAGAGCCCTTCGAAGCTGAATTGAAACTGCAATTTGGACCTTCAACCCATTGATCCCCATTGAAATTCACTATATGGAGAAAATCCTGGAATGTTTTTCTCAAAAACCTTACTTTCTTTTCGACTGAAGAAAGACCTGAACATCTTGGATGACATAGGGGTTAGTCAATTAACAGGAAAAGTAATCCTGTAAAGAAACAGTTCACCTAAAATGAAAATTTTTCTGAATCCAGTTCAGCCCATCCAAGTTTGTTTCTTCATAATTTTTTTTTCCTTCAACAGATTTGGAGAAAATCTGCATATGACTTGCTCACCAATGAATCCTCTGCAGTGTATGGGAGTTTTTGGGTGAACTATTACTTTAATTAGCAAGAAATAAACATTGTACACACTAAATATATGCATGGTTCTCTCAAAAGCTCACTTAAATTTGTTTTCAGACACAGCCTAGTTAACAAATGATTTCAACACAAAGAACTATGCTGTGAGACAATGTCTTACTCAGGTTGAATTCGCTGTCTTCACTTTCATCAGGAGACAACTGAAGTGGGGAAGACGGCTGAAGTCTCAAGCCGTTCTGCTCTGGACGACTAAATTTGCCCGGAAGTGTCTGGTATTTGTTATTTTCAGGATTATATCGGTTCTGTGAAAGAAATGCATTAATCTTAGCTATTACAGAATTTTATGTTGCTATAAATTATAACCTTAAAAATGTGTAACTATAAACAGTTTTAGAAATAAACAGTTGAGGTCAAAAGTTTCATATTAGTTTGCCAAAATAAGAGGGATCATACAAAATGCATGTTATTGTTTATGTAGTACTGACCCGAATAAGATATGTCACATAAAAGATGTTTACATATAGTCCACAAGAGAAAATAACAATTGAATCTTCATATTCGAAAAGTTTTCACTCCCCAGCTCTTAATGCATCGTTTATTATTATTTCCTCTTGTGGACTATATGTAAACGTCTTTTATGTGAAATATCTTATTCAGGTTACTAAGGTACTAAGTAAACAACAACATGCATTAAAATAATTAACATTTTGCAGACTCTGAAAGGGGGATGTAAACTTTTGACTTCAAATGTAGTATAAACAAACAAATAAATAAAAATATGTTTATTAGAACAAGCATGAACACTAATATCAGGTGTAAGCGGTTTCTCGTTAATAAGCATTTTTGTTAAAATAAGCCAGGCAAACAAAAAACAATATGCATATGTTATGTTAACTAATGCATGTGCATACAGAGAAGGCTACTGTTGTAGTTTTGGTGTTGTGTTTGCTTTAGTTTATGGTTTATGTTAGCTAATAGTACCTCCAAAACAGCCTCTACTGGTTGGCCCACTACATGCTTAAGAAAAAACAATAGTCAAAACACACAAGCATATACTAAGATGACTCACATTGTTAGTTGAAACATACAATAGATCTGAGTTGAGACCTTCAGACTAAAAGCATTGTTAATGATATGAGTTTGTTAGCATGAATTGGAAGCAGAAGAGTCATATTCATTTATACAAAATCATGCAGGTTTTTGTACCATCTGTAAGCTTCCACTTTGGAGCTCCTCCAAACTGGTGGACAGCATCCGTGGTAATGACCTGAAAATAAAACCATGAGCAATTACATTAAACAAGCTTTGCATACATTATGGAAGAATAAGAGCATCTTGTTGGTTCAGGTTATGTCACAGACTAACAAATGCAAGCTGGAAGCACATTCACATGGTTAAAAGCAAAAGATGACTGAAATTAGAAACCAGAAACATTTGAATTACACTACCAGGCAAAAGTTTATGAACAGTAAGATTTTTAATGTTTTTTAAAGAAGTCTCTTCTGCTCACCAAGTCTGCATTTATTTGATTCAAAATACAGCAAAAGCAGTAATATTGTGAAATATTTTTACTATTTTAAATAAATAAAATAAATAAAATAAAATCTATTTGAATATTTTTTTTAATGTAATTTATTCATATGATCGAAGCTACATTTTCAGCATCATTACTCCAGTCTTCAGTGTCACATGATCCTTCAGAAATCATTCCAATATGATGATTTGTTGTTCAAGAAACATTTTTTCTATTATTATTATTATTATTATTATTATTATTATTAATAATAATAATAATAATAATAATAATAATAATAATATTTAAAACAGCTGAGTACATATTTTTCAGAATTCTCTGATGATTATAATGGGGGGGGTATTATTGAAATTAATACTTTAAATGTTGCTTTAAATTGATCAAAAGTGATAAACATTTATAATGTTACAAAATATTTCTATTTCAGATAAATGCTGTTCTACTGAACTATCTATTCATCAAAAAAAGCTGTTTTAGCATAATAATAATGATAATAATAATAATAATAATAAATAAATAAATAAATAAATAAATAAATAAAATACATATTTTTTGAGCAGCACATCAGAATATTAGAATGATTTCTGAAGGATCATGTGACTGGAGTAATGATTTTATTAATTCAGCTTTGAAATCACAGTAATATTTACATTTTAAAATATATTCAAATAGAAAGCAGTTATTTTAAATAGTAAAAATATTTAAAAATGGTAGTTTTTGCTGTACTTTGGATCAAATAAATGCAGGCTTAGTGAGCAGAAGGGACTTCTTTAAAAAAAAAAAAAAAAAGAAACATTAAAAATCTTACTGTTCAAAAACTTTTGACTGGTAGTGTACAGTATATGCAGTCTGAACCCAGTTTTAAAAAGGAAATGATAAAAATGAAAATGAAAACTGGTTTGCTATTTGAATTCTAATGCAAATTAAGAAAAAGTTAGAATGAATTTATTCACTTTCAGTTTGCAAGCTGACAGTAACATCTTTGTGTCAAATTTAATGTAATTTTTGCAAAAAAAAAAAAAAAAAAAAAAAAAATAAACTGTAAGACTGCATTATCAAATGGAAAAATATTATTTTTAACCATTTATTTTTCTTTCTTCTTTCACAGTTTCACAAATACTGCAAAAATGATCATTAATCATATTAAATTATAATAAATTTATTGTTGTTAAAAAAAGAAAGAAAGAAAGTGCATAACATGCACCAGACGAACACTGAAAACATTGAAATATCACAGTAAACACTCCAGCCACAACTATATCGATTAGTAACAGCGTGTGTGGTGTGTGGCAAAAACATCACAAGAACAAGGCTGCTGCTACTTCAGAAAGCCTTTTAAACAAGCACAGACACACACACTCCACTTGCCATTGTCTGCTGTAAAAGCCCAAGTCGCCAATGGATACCATCGAGGTCTCCATGGAGGGCTGTATACTGCGACAGCTGGGCCAGAAAAGGACAGAATGGGATTGAGTGCAAGGAAGAGAGATAGAGTTGACAAAAATCACATTAGCTTGGGTGAACGATTGGGACAGCGAGTTTGCAAAATGATCCTTCTCCCATAGATGCCTCCTGATCCCCACTGCCTTTAAGAACAGTGGCCCACTGAGACTCTGCTATCATCAGTGTACTGTTAGTAATACAACCTCGCGCTCACCTGGAGTCCAGTTCCCTCGGTAGACAAGGAGGAGACACCAGGAGTGGCGACGGACCTCGGGAAGACATCTGTGGAGGAGTAAAATAAATGGAAGTTAAAGCTGACATATAATGAGAATCTGACTTTTTCCATGTTTAAGTACTATAATTGTGCATCCCAGTGCATCTACCAATCCAGAAACTTTGTTTGGGTGAGCCTTTTTCTGGAAGCATGTGAAAAAAACACACCGCACACCAAAGTTTGATCAAAGCATGTTAACTGTTCTGTCGTTGGCTGCACAGATGAGCACAGAACAATATTGAGAGTCTCAGCCTCAGAGGAGACAAGAGAGCAGTGGATTTATTAATTTATTTACTGTACAGTATATTACACTGCTGCCACACAGATCTAATATAGACATTCAATTTCCTTCCCAGCTGTTTACCAGCACAGACATAACTGACTGTTTTTGTAACTCATTTGTGTTTTTAACATAAACCTGTGTGTATTTGATAATTTAAGTGCAATAAGACATGAAAGAGAACTTAGTTTAGTACTTGCATGCTGTGTGATACCCGCTTTCTAAAGCCACTTTTCAGAAGTTTAAACTAATATAGTTTAAAATGCATGATTTTGACCCAAAAGACATGTTAATTAAAACCAAATAGATGTTTTTGGTAGAGTATCTGAGGTACGAGCTGTAAAGGCACAGTCCTATTCTAGAAAAGGGGGCGGGGAGCAGCAGCTTATTAGCATTTAAAGAGACATGCACAAAGTGTGTTTCTGCTTCCACTCAAAATGGGCATTTTTAATATGAAACTGAAACAAACATAAATGGAAATATGAAGCCAAATGGGCCATAATCTACGTCTCTGTGTTTAAGCATTTTAGGTTTTCCCCTGAAGTCCACTTATAATGTTAGTCAAAGATTCTTGCATCAAAAACAATCATAATGTAGTTTTTCCACAATGATTTTCCACATTGTCTCTGCAATCATCACTGTTTAATCAATTACTTTATTTATTTATTTTATTTATTAATAAATAAATAAGATTTCAAATAAATGCTATTCTTTTAAACTTTCTATTCATCAAAGATGCCTGTAAAAACATATTACAGTTTTTATAAAAATATTAAGCAGCACAGTTTTTTTTTTTTTTTTCAAATAAGAAATGTTTCTTGAGCAGCAAATCAGTATATTAGAATGATTTTTGTGAAACTGAAGTAAATTCAGCTTTGACATTACAGAGATAAATTAAACATCAAACAGAAAACAGTTATTTTACACTGCAATATTATTTCTGTTTTTTTTTTTTCTGTAATTTTGTATTTTTAATAAACACAGCAATGGTGAGCATAAGAGACTTCCTTCAAACACAAACAAATTTTACCAACCCCAACCTTTTGAATAGTAGTACATAAGACTTCTAAATGTAAATTATTACAGGCTAATTTCTTCACATGTAAAACTACCCACTTAGTTTATATGAAAACATGAGCAGTTACATGTTAACATGCTTATGTGATGATTTCTGAATGACTTATTTTTCCATAAATGGTTTGGTTGTACTGGGAAAGGAATTTAAGTGAAACTCTAAGCAAAATCATGTTATTTTCTGTGATATGAACCGTATAAACCTTGAGCGGTACCTGTAGTTCTGATCTGATAACATCAGAGTACACTTTATGTGTCAGGGCTCTTATTTTTCGATTGCCACTAAGATCCTCTTCACTGCTGCCGGACAGCAACGCATCACTGGTCACTGAAGAGACACAGAATCACATTCAGGGTCAAATCTAGTAACAGTGACTAAAACATTAAAGTAGTAAAATGAAGTTGTACTCATAGGTACCTTGGGAAAGGGCTAAGCCGTCCTTTAATTTTCTGTACTGGCCCAAAAGGAGATTGAGCTCCTCTATATGTCGATCCTTCAGAACAAAAGTTGACAGTAGAGTTTAAGTTTAGTCCATAAGCAATCAACATGCATGTTGCTTTCTGCAGATTTTGGACCAGATACTGACTTACCTTTTCATTATTGGCAGCTATTAGTGTCTCCATTCCAGTTTTTAACCTCTGCAGCTCTTGATCTGGAACATAAACAGCAAAACTCAGTTAATATGCACTATTACATCATTATGGCAGTGTTGGGGAAGGTACTTTAAATTATAAATAGCATTAGAGTTTCAGTGTTGTTGAAATACAAGCAAGCTTCCCTAAAATGCTGTTACAGTTAAGGTCAAAAGTTTACACACACCTTGCAGAATCTGCAAAATGTTCATTATTTAACCAAAATAAGAGGGATCATACAAAATGCATGTTATTTTTTTATTTAGTACTGACCTGAAGAAGATATTTTCCATAAAAGATGTTTACATGTAGTCCACAAGAAAATAATAGTTGGATTTATAAAAATGATCCTGTTCACTGCTGCTTCAGAAGGAAACACAATGCATTAAGAGGGGGGTGAAAACTTTTGAAAAGAATGAAGATGTGTGCATTTTTCTTTTTTTCCTAAATATCATATTTTTTTCATTTAGTACTGCCCTTCAGAAGCTACAGAAGATACTTCCATGTTTCCCAGAAGACAAAATAAGTTAAATTTATCCTGATCTTCAAATTCAAAAAGTTTTCACCCCCCAGCTCTTAATGCATTGTTTTTCCATTGGCGAACCTTCTGTAATATTCTGTATGAGTATGAGACCCTCAAACCAAAAACATGGATCTCAAAATCATACAGTCACTGTTGGAAAAGGTTCAAATACACAAAAATGCTGAAAAACTAAAGAATCTTTGGGACCTGAAGGACTTTTCTAAAGAACAGTGGGCAGTTTAACTGTTCAGGACAAAAAACAAACAAACAAACAACACAGCTGGATCATTCAGGTAACACAGTATTAAGAATCAAGTGTATGTAAACTTTTGAACAGGGCCGTTTTTATAAATTCGACTATTATTATATATATGTAAATGTCTTTTATATGTGAAATATCTTATTCAGGTCAGTACTAAAAAAAAAATAACATGCATTTTCTATGATCCTTCTTATTTTGGTACATCAACATTTTGCAGATTCTGCAAGGTGTATGTAAACTTTTGACAACTGCAAGTAGTATTAGAAGTTCAACTACAAGCCAGATTCCCTAAAATCCAGTTACTTCCCGGCCCCTCTGAACTAGTTAGTTACTCCCCAACACTGCGTTGTGGTGACACACTCCATTTACAAAACACACAGAGAGCTGATGTTGAGGTAAACCAGCCCTCCAAGGGGGGAAAAAAAATGTTTCTGTGGTCAAATGACAGTTCAGAAAAGCTCAGAAAGACGTGATGAACTTTCTGAAGGTTTGCAAGGAGAAATACAGCATTTGACAGGTGAAAAACTCTTTAAAACAGCATTCTCTCCAAGTGTGTACATGCTTGTCCAGGTTAACACATGCTGTTTAGCCAAGCAGTGATTTACTCCAAGACTCATAGCAGAATGTCATGCTCAGAAAAACTGCCTCTGTAACTGACATAATAGTCAAAAATCTCAACCTCATTCTTTAGCATTAACCTGGTTAGGTCAATGTCGACGGTACATGTCAAATTTTCTCAAGGAAAAAAATTAAATCTCTCAACTAATGCCGTAAAATATCAAAAAGCTCCTCTCTAACAAGTAACTAACAACAAACGAGTTTATGGTCACCGAATATCTTTTTTTTTCCTGAAGTAAACATGACGTGACATTGTTTACAAGCTGTTAGTTGACATTTTTGCGCAGTTAAAACACAGAACTACTTAATTACACAGAAGTAATTACATGAGACGGGATATGGATTTCGGTAAGTTTTACTCTCTTTTAACATACCTGCCAACGTTTATTCATGTTTATTTCATGGATAAAGCGGAGGAGTTGATCAGCTCACGAAGCTTCTCTTGAACTGAGGTGCTAAAGCGATCAGTCACTTCACATTAAACAGCGCCAAACCGGCATTTATTTATGAATACTGTAATAAAATGGACAGAATTTAAAATTTAAGACTTTGTTTATTAATAATATTTGTTTATTAATATATATTAATAATATTTTCTTCTTCTTATCATATAATATATTTAACATATTTAATTTTATATTTTTATATTTAATTTTAGAATATTATGAAGCCAAGGTACTTTATGTATTTTTATGTTTTAATATATAATACGTAATAGATTTTAAACTTCATACTACATACTTATTACTCATATTTTTGTTTCTAATTATGTATTATATTTAGCATCACAAATTGAAGGATTACGCATATAATCAAAGTCATTTCACACACTGTAATGACTGAGTAATACTTTATAGTCAATAAAACACACCCACTATTGGGCTGTTAATAATACACAAATTATGGGATTAACCATTAAAATGTGCTACAATGACATTCAGCAACATACAAAACATAGTGAGTAGTTGATTCATCTTTCTTTGAACTGGCCCTAGTCCTATATTAATGAGTTTTAGCTCACAGACCCATGGGAAAGCAATGAGTGGCTGCGGGGTGTGACAAGCATGAATCAGCCATTTAACACCCCCTCCACACACACACGCACACACACACAGGTAGCCATTGAGGGGATTGGTGCGACAGGCTTGACAGCATGCCAGTGTACATTAGCCAGATTGACAGAGAGACGCTAAGGGGCAGCTGAATCAAGCTGGGGGACAGGATGGGAGGATCTGAGACTTTGAAATGTGCGCTTACGTTTGTCTCTCAGCTTTCTCTTATACACTTCCTCTACAACAGGGAGCGGCAAACAGCAGATGGCATTATGATTACCAAAAAGATTCATATGTTAGTAATTTTCAACACTCACATGAACATTTTCCAACACACATCGTGACTCCCATGCAGCTAGTATTTGGTACTTTCCACAAACGTGGCATAAATTGGTGTCAGGTTATTACACTTTTAAAAGCAGCAGAGGCATAAATCTGTGAAACCTTTTATATTTGTTAGATAAATTATCATCTAACCATAAAATAAAACAACAATCAACAATCAGGGTTTGAAACTGTTCCAAACTTAGGGGTAACAAGCAAATGAAACACTGGAAATGAGCATTTCCTAAAAGTTAAGCACTGACCATTTGCAAAATGACTTAAATGACTTAATTTTTAAGGGTTTCAGGTCCTTTTTTTCCCACCTTATTAGTGGAAAATGTCTTATTAATGTAATGCTAAATTATTCCACACGAAGACCTCAGTAGGCCTCATTTCAGCAAATGTTAGGATTTAATCTTCTTAGAGGTACCTCTCTCTGTGATGTCATTGTTGATGGTTCCTCGGGACAGAAGCTGATTCTGTAGACACTCGATTTCAGCATCCTTTGTAGCAAGCAGCTGCTGGAGTTTGGCAATCTCAGTCTAGGAAAAAAAAAAAAAAAACACTTTAGCAGATTAGCACATTTCAGATTACGGTGAAAATGTCTTCATATTAAACCAATTTTATTAACTTTTTCATGTAAGAAAGACGACAACAAGGTTCACATTTCACACAAGATCTTCAAAATGGACAGAGAAGGGTAATCTGACATTAACAACACAAAAATGACAGGCACAGTAGGGTTAAATACAGGTTTAAATGTCCTTCACCATTTTGGTTGGGTGACAAACGGTACATCCACACTTAAAAACACCCATATTGTCACAAAACAGAAAAAAAGTTGGACTACCACAAACAAATAAGCTTTTGTGTTTCATATGTGACATATTGCTACCATTCATACACAGCAGCAACACCAAAATGCTAGCACAACTCTCTGACATGATTTCCAAGAAAACCCATTCTATGCTGGAACTATAGTACACTACAAAGTTGTAAAAAAAAAGGCACAATTATTTTTACTGAGCTGAATTAACAAACACAACAACTCTCTCCACACTGTAGCTTTCAAACTAGCTCAAACTAGAATACAGATTTTCGACTCAAGGTCAGCTTGAAGAGATTACAACATCCCTCTCTGTTAAAAAAAAAAAAACACAGCATATGCTGGTTAGGTTTGTTTTGAAGCATGGCTGCTGGTTTGAGCTGGTCCTTAGCAGGAGCTGGTTGCTTAGGATCATCTTAAGACCAGCACATGACCAGCTAAGGACCAGCTTATACCAGCTCAAGACCAGCTAGGGACCATCTTAAACCAGCAGCCATGCTTCTAAACATACCTAACCAGCATTTGCTGTTTTTTTTCCCCCAACAGGGCTAACTTTATGATTGGCTAATAATTCTTTGGCAGCAGATTCCTTACATCCGTGTCCTGAAATGCTTAAATGTTAGCACATAGCATCACACATGACCCACTACAAATAAACATTCCCCCATCTGCCATTGTTTAATCAACCATGAGAGAAGGTTGCATGGGTAGTAACAGACAAACATTACTAAACTAGGGAAAATGTGTGTGAATCTGTTTGTATCTCCATACGGAACTGATCAACACTTGTTCCCATGAGGATCCGAAAATGTGCACACCTACACATGCTTCTATAGTAGTCTATCTACATAGTATGATTTCCCTACACTGCTAACTTCTACACATAATGTAGTTTAAAAGATCGCCACTGGACCATCTGGAGCGCTATTCTTAGCTCAAACTCTTGAGAGCAATTGCAAGCTGTTAGCATTAAAAATTGGGGATCTTGAAGCTGTAAGATTATTTTACAATATAAGCTCTTGTCAACAACTGACCAAGTGGCAACCTGTTACATGAAAGAGTGTCTAATCGTCCTCTTGACGGCCCACCTTCCTGCAAAGTTTAGCTCCAATACACCTCCCTAAAAGTTTTGAGTGTTCCTGAAAACTTTGAATAGATTAGGGTGCCCAAACTCGGTCCTGGAGGGCCGGTGTCCTGCAGACTTTAGCTCCAACCCCAATTAGACACACTTGAACCAGCTAATCAAGCTCCTGGCATGCTTGAAAACTCCTAGCCGGTGTGCTGAGGCAAGTTGGAGCTAAACTAAACTCTGCAGGACACTGGCCATCCAGGATCCAGTTTGGGCACCCCTGGATTAGATAGTTCGGGTTTGGTTGATTGGGGTTGTAGCTAAGCTCTGCAAGAAAGCGGCCCGGACTGGACACCCCCGACATAAAACAAATTTAGATGGAAGAGGGTTCAAGAGGCACAAGAACTGGGAGCTCAGAGGGGCATAACAACCAAAGGAGTGGACATTTTTAAGGAACTACGACAAAGCTTGGAAAACATAAACCTCCAAGTCTTTAGAAGAGGTGGAAGTATTATGAAATCAACCCTGTCTTAAATGGCACTCTTGATGCAAACTCGCAGTCAGGTGGTTTTTCATTTTTGGGTGTCCCTGTGGTCCATGAGACTGTAGGGCAGGGGTCTCCAAGCTAGACCTGCAGAATTTAGCTCCAACCCTAATAACCCAAACCAACACCTGAACCAGCTAACTAAGGTCCTACTAGGCATACTAGAAACTTCCAGGCAGGTGTGATGTTGGAGCTAAACTCTGCAAGTCACTGGTCCTCGAGGAGCGACACCCTGCTGTAGGGTGTCCCATTTTTTGATTCACAAGGAAACTTCCCATGTGTCATCAATAGATCTTGAAGGACGCTAGTTATCCTGCAAATTTACATCATGTAAACTCAAAGGACCACGAGGACTGAGGGTGCCATTTTGGGACAGGGCCATCATTGCCCACTCCTTTGTGTCATACTCCTCAGGGAGGATGACAAGGGATAAAGAGGGGGAGCGGGGTTAAGCACCTGAGCTGTCCGACAGCGCTCCTCCCAATGCTGTCGTTCTACCTGAGTGTGCTCGACCGTGAGCTTCAGTGTAGAAAGCTTGGTCATAAGCGACTGGTAACAGACATGGAGGGAATAGGTGATAGAAAGCTGGAGGAAGAGAAAGCCAGAGGGACGTTCATTATGCTGAGAGCTTAAGAGTTTGTGAGAGTGCAATGAATAAAAAGTCCAATTAGTATGTATAGAAAAGTTACGGGATCTAAGCAAGAAGCTGCACTGACAAGAGTTTGTATTTGGAGTTAAGCCAATATGGCTAAAGAGACTGTTAGTAAATGCTGATGGGGCAGTTAAAGTTTGTAATAAACAAAACAGAACCACAAGCACACCAATTACTAGACTGAAGGCTAATAGGGATCCAGATTAAATATACATTACCTTAGTGGCTTTGAGCTTCCTTTCATATTGCGATTTCTCCCCCTCCAGTTCTTCAACTTTGCTCTTAAGAAGGCGAAGCTCTTGTAGCAAAGCCTGATGAAAAAACAGAAACAAAGAAGAACAATTACACACCACCTTGCGGTGGCAAATATCCAACTATTCTGGCAACAGCTCCTGGAAAAACTATGCTTCTGTCTAAGGTACAGAGTCCCTAAATTGACTTTGCAGAAAAAAATTAAACCCTGAGACTTTCTTGTGCATGTGGAAAAATGTTCCTTGCACACTCAAAAGTTCCAGGGGCTTTTTTCCCTGCAATTTCCACTTCAGGGGTTCCATACTAAGGTCATTCATATCAGTACAAAAGAATTCAGGAGAAAGTGTTTGGACTGACCAATGAAACCCACACACCGTGCAGTTAAAACACAAGAAAGGTCTGGAGATTCCTGGAAAACCTTATTAGTTCATAAAAAGATACCTTGAGTCTTTAAAAACTGACAGAATTGATCAAGGAGAAAGAATCTAATAGGGTCACCACTAAGCCCACAACCTTTCTGGAAGCTCTCTGGGTCTACTCATCAACTGTTAGCGTTAGTGATCTTCCATCATGCAGGTTTACACCCAAAATAAATCATGACTTTGTCATTGGAACACACTGCAAACACCAATAATCATTGAGATTCCCACAGTGGAGCCCGCAGACTGGATTCACTGTAGGAAAAGGCAGTTAGTAATTCCTGTTGGAGTGTCCAAAAGTGAGATGGGGGAATGGTTATGTTTTAGGGTAGAGCAAGGAGGTAAAAAGGGGTTCTTGAAGTAAGTCCACCACGTAATGAGGATCTGCCTACATTCTCTCCTCCGCTTCTACAGCGGCAGCTGCATTCCTCTGCATCCGAGGCACCAAGGCCCACATCAGGGCTCTGGTCGAGAGCCTCACGTGTGCCACTGTCCCCCAGACTCTCCAGGGCCCGCTGCTCCTGAATACGATTGCTGATTTCCTCCTGGAATTTACACATCTGCTCCTGCAGTTCACTAATTAGATTAACCACACTCTGACAAGAAAAAAACAAGAAAGCCAGAAAAAAGGAAAAACATTTATCAGATTTGGAAACACAGTTATACATAGACATAGATGGTCTTATGAATACTCTGAGTTCTCTGAATAGGCATATTCATTCTTTGGCTTTGTGCACTTTAGGATTTAGTGTCTAATAAGTCACATGGACTTTTAGAAAATAAATTCTCTTGAAACACTTTTCAGTCTCTTATTATTATTTTTTAATTTGCCCACTACCAATGTCCAACAGTGCATAGACATATACCTTCCATATTGTCAGCATACTTTTTATGTGTTATGCTTGAAATAATGTTCTTCTGTATGTAATTGAGGCAAGCTTGTAAGAGCTGTGCAGATAAACCTCACTCCCCTGATCTCAGGCTGCAGCCTTTATCGTACTTGTTAGCACGCCCAACTCCCATTCCCGGAAACGCCGGTTCGAATCCCACTCTGAGTGAGTGAGGGTAGTAGAACCAAAGGGGATACATTGGTGCCATGACCCAGATAAGAGTAAGGTTTAGAGAAGTGAGTTTGCTTTGGAGGCCAGCAGGTAAGAGCTTTCCCATTCTGGAAACACCGGTTCGAATCCTGGAGTGAGGGGAGTAGAACCAGAGGTGATACATAGGTGCTGTGACCCGGATGGGAGTGAGTGTACCAAAGGCCAGCAGGTAAGAGCTTTGTGGGTAAACCTCACTCCCCTGATCTCAAGAGGCATATTAGGGACTGATGCTAGAAGCTGCGGTCTTTATCATCATTATTAGTGGCCACTTCCCATTATGGAAACGCTGGTTTGAATCCCACTCGGAGCAAGTGGAAGGGATACGACTGACGCTAGAGGCTGCAGTCTTTAGCATGCTCGTTAGCGCACCCTCCACCCACGCTGGAGACTCTGGTTCGAATGCCATTGGAGCAAGTGTAGGGAGTAAAAATGGTAGGGATACATTGGTGCCATGATGGGGATGGGGGTCAGGTTTGGGGGGTTGAGTGTAATGAAGGCCAGCTGGTAAGAGCTGTGTGGGTAAACCTCACTCCCCTAATTTCAAGAGGTGAACTAGCGACTGGCGCTAGAGGCTGCAGTTTTTAGCATCCAAATCCCATTTTGGAACCACAGAGCGAATGAGGGGAGGGGAAGCAGAGGAGATACATTGGTGCCACGACCCGGATGGGAGTGAGGTTTAGGGCGGTGAGTGTAATGGACCCCAGCTAGTAAGAGCTGTGTGGGCTGCAGTCTTTAACACCCTTGTTAGTGTGTCCACATCCCATTTTGGAAACTCCAGTTTGAATCCCACTCAGAGTAAGTGAGGGGAGTGGAACCAGAGGGGATAGACTGGTGCTGTGACCTGGATGGAAGTGATGTTTAGGTTGGTGAGTGTAACCGAGGCCAGCTGGTAAGAGCTGTGTGGGTAAACCGCCCACCTCCCATGCCTGAAATACTGGTTTGAATCCCGCTCTGAGTGAGCGAGGGGAGGGGATGTGTTGGTGCCGTGACCCAGATCGGAGTGAGGTTTAGGTGGGCGAGTGTAACAGCAGCAGGTAAGAGCTTTGCAGGCAACCCTCACTTCCCTAATCTCAAGAGGCACACTCGCAACTGACACTAGAGCAGGGGTAGGCAAATTTGGTCCCAGAGAGCCACAGTCCTGCAACTCCAACCCTAATCAAATACACCTGAACAAGCTAATTAATGTCTTCAGGATTACTAAGACTATAGGCAGGTGAGGCTTTTTTTTTTTCAGGGTTGGAGCTGAATTGCAGGACTGCGGCTCGCTAAGACTTAACTTGCCGACTCCTGAGCTAGAGGCTGCAGTTTTTAAAGTCTTTGTTAGCGTGCCCAACTCCCATGCCAGAAATGCCGGTTAAAACCCCACTTGGAGCGAGTGAACCGGAGTGGAACCGGAAGGGTTACATGTATAAATGGTAAAGGTGGTAAAAGGACCTGCATTGTGACCTACTTTTTGCCAGTAAAAGTTTCTGACCTACTTTTCAATTTAAAGACAGGTCTATATTTCAGAGGATAAAATTCACGTGCTTGCGATTCAAATGAATGTTAGGTGCAGATGAGCAGCAAATCTGCATGTAATACGTCATGACAGTAATATGTACTGATTACAGAATCTGACTTTAGCAACGAGCATGTTAATGTTCAGTTTGTTTTTCACTTGTAAACAAGTGAATGATTAGTCAGGCTAATCTTGGCTATTCTGACAGAAATGCAAAGGCTGTCAGCCAGAGGAAGTTTCATATGATATTCCCCGTTGATGCGAAAGCCGATGATAAGGCACACGTTCCACGCTTATATTTAGCTCTATGCCAAAGGTTTGTGAGCAGGGGAGATGTGTGTGGTGAAAGTGTTTTGCGCCTCTGGTATGTTCAAAGTGAATTTCTGCCATTCCGTCCCACTGAATGGAGCCTTGCAGCTGTCACTCTTGAGGCCAGTGTTTGTTGATGCAACAAATGCAAAGAGAGCTCAGTTACCACAGAACCAAGAGTGTGCGGTGACACTATGGGTTTATGAGAAAGAATGATTTACAAGATTGTGTCACTCAGTGAACCTAGAAATTTCAACATTAACCAGTTACAGAATATGCATACACTTTTGTGACAAGCAAGATTTGTGCAATTGTTACTATTTTTTACTTCCTCAAGATAGATTAACTGGTCGGCTCGATAGCCTACATACAGCGCCGTTGCGCTGGGGGTGTCCCGTGTTTGAATCCCGACTTGAGGACCTTTCCATATCCCGCTCCCTATCTCTCTCCCATTTCGTTTCCTGTCCATACTGATCTGTTCTGTAATAATAAAGGCTAAAAATGCCAAAAATAAAACAAACAAACAAAAAAAATAGATTAACTGACTGAATGACAAGTTGATTTTGATAATATTTACACATCCTCATTTCAAAACTTATAAATATTTAATGTGAAATGTACGTTCCCTGAAAAAACACATTCTACTAAACAGGTATTAACATTCTTTCCTTCACATTTCGCTTCATTTCTAAAAGTGAATGACACCCATTGCAGATACGTGTTAAAAAGCGTGTGCATGTTGTGTGCAGCACATTCATCAAGACAAGCACTGAGCACTTCTGGCGTCTGTCATTTTACGTTCATCACACTGCCTGTCACTGTCTCCCATTTAGGTCCACCGCATGCTTTTGTGTCTCTGCCGATTAGCATCTTCCCTTATCAGCGCTTTGCCTTTTTGGCACTGGGAGCATTTGTGGGATGCAGGGCTTGAATTTGTATGTGTAATTGCCTGTGTGTGTGTGTACATATCTGTAAATCATGTTTCTGTGAGCACACTGTCCGTGTGGAAAGGCTGAGTCTCTGTGATAGCCAGACTCAAACGAATGACAAAGACATGACAACGAGACATCTGTTGGTTCAGAGTCAAACTCCTTTTGTCTATTTGAGTCCTAGGCATACCTAGATGAAATCAAACACCAGGAGAATGTTCACATACTAATTGAGAAATTAAAAAGCTAGTTTGTCTAATGACTAATGATTTCTAGCAGACGAAACAGTTTGAGCCAAGGATACCAAGACGAATGTTCACTATGAAAACTCCCAGTTTCTATTAATTTCCATGCATCTACACGGCTTTAATATTTCCATGTTTTCCCATGGCTGTGGGAAACCTGTTCACTTGGTGTTTGGGAAGATGCTTTGAAAAAGGAACCATTCCATTTTCAGACAGAAAGCCAGAGATGTAGTACGTTCAAGAAAAATAAAGCTCAGAACAGATGCTCCTTTAAAGTTTTATGGTGTTTTTCTGAGTCTCAGATTAGTCTGTTGGCTCCGCACAGTGTGTTACACTGCCAGTCCAACAAGTAATTAGGTGTTAAGAGGCAATAAATTTACAGGATCTACATATACACACACCACAACATAAACATGCCACCATGACTTCCCTGTCCCCTAGTTATGTTTCCATGCGTCATATGGAAACATCAGATTAAATATCAGCTCAAAACCTTTTGAGTATGTTTACCGATCTTGTATTTCAACTTGACGCTCTTGGTAATTACAATATTTTGTCCGAAAATCAGTTTCTATTCTATACAACCACACATTGTCTTATTATTATACCTAATATACCTCTAAATATATTTAACAACACATATGCTGACACGGCTGCTTTCTTTGTGTGTGGTTTCAATTGAATTAGAGCCAACAGGTGAACAACAAAGACAGATACAGTTAAAAAGACCTCAATAACATCATTCAGTCAACAAATCTAAACCAGTATTACAAATGCAAACATATGTATTCATCAGTATTATTTCATGAGGAAATGGGGTAAACATTGGCAGACAATTTTAGATAGTAAGGGTGTTAAAAGTAATGGTACTTTGGTACCAAGTCAATAAAATAGAAAAAAAAAATGTACAAATGAATATGAACTTGAACATGTTTTTTTATATATACATATTTACATATATACTAAATATATATTAGTTATTATATTTCTATAGTTATATAAAAGGTTGCTATTGTTACCAAACTTAAAAAAAAAATGTTTTCGGTAATTTCAATAAATCTGAAATATATATGTGTATATATATGTGTATATATATATATGTATATATATATGTATATGTATATGTATATGTATATATATATATATATATATATATATATATTTTTTTTTTTTTTTTTAATATTTATTAAATTCAATTATTTTTAGCTGTGATAAAATTACTATTGACAATCATGAAATCAATGTACTGGTATCGAGTACTGATATTGTGACAACCCTACAAGTCAGACTACACAAATAGAGGAAGTAAACAGCCATAGGATCATTATCATTTATAGAACAACACTAATATATTATTCATATACCATCTCATAACAGATGAACCTGTTGCCCTGTACGAGCTAACAGTCTGACACAGTACCTCGGCTTTATGATGTTTCTCCTGTTCATCTATATGGTTGTGTTCCTCCTCCATGCCGACAAGCTTGAGTTTCAGATAGGAAACTTCATCCATGAGTTCCAGTTTCTGCGTCTCCAGTGAAGTTCGGCTGAGGAGCTCCTAAAGCACACGCACACACGTTAGCGAACACATGGTGACACACAAACACACCCACACAGTTGTACTGTATACAGTAACAATCACACAGCACACAGTCGCTGCTCCACTGGCCAAGTTCTCTCACAGTAACGCTTAGGCCGAAGCAATGCGCCGCTAAATATACTCAAGCAATGAACGCTATTTTTACTTCCTCTGCCTCTCCGGTGCCTGTATGTGAGAAAGTCAGGAGGGCCAAAAGAGGGAAACTTCGTTTCTCAGCATTCCTGATACTATGGGCTAAATTCAGCAGCGCTCTGAGAACCTTTGTGAACAAGTGTTTAAAAAAGGGCATAAATTGTTTCGTGCACATAAAAAACCTAAAAGTATTGTATAACATGGTACTTTGATATTTACCATTGTACTGAATGATTACAATATACCTAAACCATACAAAACCACACAGTAGGTATCATGTAAAAAAATGGTTTACCTTATGCATATTTATTAAATTGTTTGGCAAATTTATTCAGATTTTTTTTAAATGTACAACCAGCAATGTCAGCAGATTTTGTCTGTTTCTTGTTATGCCTCATACTTTGTCCACTCAAACAAACTAACTGAGGATTTAAAAAAACTGCACTATCACTTCCTCTTCTACCTTACGACTTCCTCTTTGTAGTTTTTGAACCAGAACATAAAAGTCTCATGCTGTTTAAACTATCAGAAAGCTCAGATGGTGTGTGCATGTCTCTAAATCTATTTTCTCATCCTTTTATGGTTAATCTAGTAGACGCGTGTATGGCAGTGAGCTCTAGACGTAGTGATGTTACATGAAAACCAATGAATGCAACACAAAGTTCCTTGGTAGACTGATGATCTTTTGGTTCTGTGAAATACTGTGGATATGAGTCACAATCAGCCACCAACATCACAATCTAGATCACAGAGTACAGCTGTGGTGTTCAACCATTTAAACTGCAAAGCCCTCTTTGTCCACAATAAAAATGTAAAGGCTCCATGATTTTTGCAGTTGTTTGTTATTTACCGGATAAGGATTAAGGAATAAAATCTCATTTCTATTAGAGCTCCATGATCAATCGTTAAATATAGAAAGCCAGTTTCCGCCACTGAATAAAAAATAAAAAAAGGTAATTGCGACTTTTTATCTTGCTATTCTGACTTTTCTTGCAATTGTGAGTTTATATGTCGCAATTCTGACTTTTCTCAATTTGCAATTGCGAGTCATAAAGTCTTATTTTGAGGGGAAAAACAGACTGATGTTCTCAGAATTGCAAGTTTATATTACAATTCTGACTTAATAACTTCGTCATAAGTCAATAAGTCAGATTTTCAAGATAGAAACTCATTCTGAGAAGTCACAATTGTGAGATAGAAACTCGCAATTCACAATTAAACTTGCAATTCTGACTGTTTCTCAGAATTGTGAGTTTATTTCTCAGAATTGTGAGTTTATTTCTCAGAATTGTGAGTTTATATCTTGAAATTCTGACTTTATTTCTCAGAATTGCAAGTTTATTTCTCAAAAATGCGAGTTTGTATCTCGTAATTCTGACTTTATTTTTTTTTTAGAATTGTAAGTTTAAATCTTGTAATTCTGACTTTATTTCTCAGAATTGCAAGTTTATTTCTCAAAATTATGAAAAAAAAAAAGTCAGAATTGTGACTTGAACAAGTTAAGTATTTAGGAGTAAGTCACTGAATTATTTATTCAAACATTTTTTAAAAATTATTTACTCAAATTAAGTTAGACAATTTGAATAGACTGCAGCGATTAGTACTTTGTGACAGCCTCTACTAAATTAAACATTATTTTGTTTATTTAAAGGGGTCATCGTATGCCCATTTTCCACAAGTTGATATGATTCTTTAGGGTCTTAATGAAAAGTCTATAATATACTTTGGTTAAAAATTCTCAATGGTAGTGTAAAACAACACCCTTTTTACTTTGTCAAAATGAGCTCTGCAAAAATCATCCCATTCTGAGGGATTGTTCCTTTAAATGCAAATGAGCTCTGCTCACCCCACCCCTCTCTTCTCTATGCGACGAGCTGTGCTCGGAGAGATCCTTTACTTTAGCCGCATTTAGCGTGTTTAGCTGCGAAATTTGCTAACTAGCATGTTATTAGAAAAGTTGATTGCAGAGATTCATAAAAAAAACCCTTATACTCACTTCTGCTGTAGGTGAAGCTGGATCACGAATGATTTGCGCGAACATAGACGCATTTATGTAGATCGGGAGGCTAATTCACTGCATCTTCAGCGGCTCAGATGTCAGAGTAAATGACAACCATTATATTCATTATTACATCCAGCAACACAACACCTCAATTGATCAATCGGAGATATTCTTGTCTAACTTACATCGAAACAACTGAGGGCGGGACTGTTACAGCTGGTCTGAGGTAAGACGCTCATGTCAATCAACTATCGTCTGAGCAGCCTGCATCTGAGAACAGCTTGATTTGAAAAAGGGGATATTACTTTTACAGATTAATTAAAAACCACTGCATGGATTTTTATCATTACAGGGTAGATTTGTACATACACTGCCAACACACATTAATGTTCAAACAACATAAAAAAAAAAGTGAACTTAGCATCCGATGACCCCTTTAAGAATTGTGGAAGAATTATGATCTCTATTTGAAACAAAAATAGTCATTCTCAATTCATCCAGAATCGTGCAGCTCTAATTTCTAGCTAATAAAATATTATAGAACTATGAATAAGCAGAAAAATGTATGTTCAATAAAGGTACAAAAACAACCATGTAATAAATAAGACATCCATGTCTAGTGCATCTTCAAACATTATAGTAAATGATGTTAAATCATCTTGATGCCCCTGACCCTTGCTTAAGAACCACCAAAATAGATTAAGAGACACTAACTTTTTGTAGTTGAATACCCCTCAGAATAATACCCCATATTACTATAAATCATAATCAAAAACACACTTCAATGAATGTGAACTTTTCAAAATGAAATTAATTTTACAATGAAGCATTTTCACTTTTTAAACATTGCGAAATATTGTTTTTTTTTTTTTTTTTTTTTTTTTAAATGTAGGAAATTTATAATATTTACTTTTTAATTAATACATTTTAATGAGCACAACTGATAAAAAAAAACTAATACGATTTTAAATAAAAATAAAAAACAACAACAAATAAGAACAAACATGAGCTTAAATTAAATTAAGCACTGACAATTCTATCAAAATCTCTTGAATCTCCTGCAGTTCCTTCTTAAAAATCTCTAGAGGGTTCACAAACTTCCACTTGGGGGAAACGCTGGCTTAAACAATCCATAATCATAATAAACAAACTATGAAACATCTCTGTTCACACTGTTGGTAAGCAATACTGTATGTTTCAACTTGAACCAAATGAAGAGGCCAACAAAGAACTATGGTATTTTAGAAAAGCTATGAGTTCACTTGCCCCATCAAGCAAGAACAACATGAGAGCTCCATCTCTCCATCTGTAGCATTCCATCTTGATATGATTGTTGGCATAGCCATCCTGTTATGGAATCCTGAACACGATCGGCAAAAGTAGGCAATTTTCTCACTAAAATAATCTTAAATAAATATATATTTATAAATAATTTACCAGCAGAATACCAAAAAAAAAAAAGCGACCTGCAAAACACATTAATCATTTAACCTTTCGTAAACATTGTCACAGTGACTCAAATCCTGTCTATGTGAGTAACTAAGCTTTTTTTTGTCAACAGATACTGAAAACATTCAAATTCTCCCCACAAATAAGCATTTATTTCTGTGGTTTCGCTTGGCAATGCTAAAGGAACATAGCCGTTTCAAAAACACTACTTTAGAAATCTAAACCATTTCTCTATGCAAATCAAAGCAAACAGCTACTAACACGGTGTGATTACAAAGCCACCAGCTTAAGCCATTAATCACACAGCAAACAATAAAAGACAGAAAAACATGCACATTTATCAAACATCCACACAAACAAATAACTAACTTTGTAGAGAAACATATGGATATATAATTATGCCAGGACTGAGTAAACCACTGGTAACCCACATTCATAAATCAAATACACTGAAAATATGCAGCAAGTCTGAACATTTAATCTGAGTTAAGTCTACACAATTACTGAAACTGATGGGAAACCACAGATTGCTCAAGTTTCAGGTGGTAAACTATGTTTTGCAAACGTTCAAGCATGTAGAAGATTGAATTATCCCTAACGTCCCTTCCTTTAACGCCTCTGATATCTGCTTAAAGCTTGACGTAAATGACAGCAAGTATGCGATCTTACCTGTTGGAGCATTTCCTCAGTAGAAATGAGTTTGTGGTGATGTTCTTCCAGGGAACTTTCCAGATCTCTGATCTTTTCTCCTTGAGCTTCAACCTGGTCAGTGAGAACACTCACCTAAAACCAATAGAGAGCAGACAATGTTCAGTCAGGCTAACCTGAAACCTGGCCAGGCTTTCTCTGTCGTTTCCTCCTACAGATATGCTAATGACGATTGCGACACACATGCAGCTCCAAAGTCTAAACAGCAGAGGAATGTAGTCCTTCAAATGTGTACATTTGGGTTAAAAACAGCCATTCCTTAGCTCTGACACACTTCCATGCTAACATGTGAGGCTGCTTGAGTTTCAATTGTTTTGAAAGTGTCCTTTTGTTCAGCAACCAACTGAAGGACTGCCAACCAGCAGGACAGGTAAAAGGAGAAGAACAACACCTTGAGGGCATTAGGAGCCAATCATGCTCATCAGTGTTTTAGTGTGCGAGTAAATCCACCAATCAGAGAGGAGACAGGGTGGAGCTATGGTGGAGGACAACTTTTTTGACACTTGTTGCAGAGTTAGACAACCTAACTTCTTAAAGGTGAAGTGGGTAACTTTTTTGGGTTAAAATACTTTCTTTCACCCCTGTTCAGTGTGAAAGAGAGCCTTTAATACTCTGTGGTGTTTACAAAACATTGCTAGGTTTGTTTGAGCAGCAACTGTTAATAATTAATCTGTAATGTTTTGACTACAGTACTAAATGATTAAACTGTGCTGTGGAGAGGTTTTCTAAGCAGTCTGATTTATCATTTTTGTTTGGTGGACGATAAAATGGCTTACTGATTTAAAACCTAATTTTATAGAATTTTATAGAGACTTAGAGATGGGTTACTTTTACCTGGGCTAGTAAGCAGCTGCCTAGCAACCACCTAGTAGACAACTTAGGAACTACCTAGCAACATCTCAAAGGCCTAGAAACGACATAGAATAAGTGACCAACCAGAACACCATAGCAACCACCTAGCAACACTAAAAACCATCTAGCAATGCTCTAGAAACCACTTGGCTAAGCCCTAGCAAGCATTTAAAATACCTTAGCAATCACCTAAAGCCCTAGAAACCACCTAGTAATGCCCTAGCAACCACTCAGACACCCTAGCAACATCTTCAAAACCATCTAGAATAACCTCACATAGAAGCCCTAGAATCCACCTAGCAACAACCCAGACATCGTAGCAACAATCTACAATACTCTAAATACCTAGAAGCCATAGAAACCATCTAGCAATGCCCTAGTAACCATCCAGAATACCCTAACAACCACCTAGAAGCCCTAGAATCCACCTAGCAACAACTCAGACATCCTAGCAACCATCTAGAATGCTCTAACCACCTAGAAGCCCTAGAAACCACCTAGCATTGCCCTAGCAACAACTCAGACATCCTAGCAACCATCTAGAATGCTCTAACCACCTAGAAGCCCTAGAATCCACCTAGTAATGCCCTAGCAACCACTCAGACACCCTAGCAACATCTTCAAAAACATCTAGAATAACCTCACATAGAAGCCCTAGAATCCACCTAGCAACAACCCAGACATCGTAGCAACAATCTACAATACTCTAAATACCTAGAAGCCATAGAATCCACCTAACAATGCCCTAGCAACAACTCAGACATCCTAGCAACCATCTAGAATACTCTAACTACCCAGAAGCCCTGAAGACCACCTAGAAATGCCCTAATAACCATCCATAATACCCTAACAACAACCTAGAAGTCCTAAGAACCACATAGCTGTGCTGTAGCAACAACCCAGATATCCTAGCAACCATCTAGAGTACTCTAACTACCAATAAGCCCTAGAAAGCACCTAGCAATGTCCTAGTTACCATCTAAAATACCCTAATAGCCACCTAGAAGCCCTAGAAACCACCTAGCAATGCCATAGCAACAACTCAGACATCCTACTAACCATCTAGAATACCCTAACAATCACCTAGAGGTCCTAGAAACCACCTAGCAATGGCCTAGTAACCATCTAGAATACCCTAACGACCACCCAGAAGCCACAAAAACCACCTAAAAATGCCCAGCAACAACCCAGAGATCTTAGCAACCATCTAGAATACTCTAACTACCATTAAGCCCTAGAAACCACCTAGCAATGCCTTAATAACCATTTAGAATACCCTAACGACCACCTAGAAGCCCATCCAGCAAAGCCCTAGCAACAACCCCGACATCCTAGCAACCATCTAGAATACCTCAGCTACCTAGAAGCCCTAGAAACCACCTAGCAATGCCATAGCAACAACTCAGACATCCTACTAACCATCTAGAATACCCTAACAACTACCTAGAGGTCCTAGAAACCACCTAGCAATGTCCTAGTAACCATCTAGAATACCCTAACGACCACCCAGAAGCCACAAAAACCACCTTAAAATGCCCAGCAACAACCCAGAGATCTTAGCAACCATCTAGAATACTCTAACTACCAAGAAGCCCTAGAAAACACCTAGCAACACCCTAGTAACCATCTAGAATACCCTTGCAATACCCTTGCAATATCAATACCATCTAAAATAACCCAGAAATCACCTAGAAGCCTTAGAAACCACCTGGCAACCCTGTTGAATAAAACAGCATGCTGGTTAGGTATGTTTTGAAGAATGGCTGCTGGTTTGAGCTGGTTTAAGCTGGTCCTTAGCTGGTCATGAGCTTAAAGCGGGTCATTGCCAGCTAAGGACCATCTTAAATCAGCTCAAACCAGCAGTCATACTTAAAAACATGCCTAACCAGCATATGATATTTTTATCAAAATGGAATGCCCTAGTAACCATCTAGAATACCATAGCAATCGGCTAGCAATCATGTACAAGCCATAGAAACCACCTAGAATGTCTGTTTTGGAATAATCCCTGTTAAATGAACACAAACAAGCTTGCTAGTTTACAGTAAACACATACTTTTCTAAAAGAGCTGGTTTGAGCTGATAATGGCTAAACTCTCACTGCTGTGTCCACCATCGTTGCTTCGTAAAATGTCGAGTAACACTAACCCCCAACCTGTCCACAGATTGTCCCATAACTATGTGATCTATGACCATCCCATTGTGTATTAGACAGGGGAGCTGTGTCACCAAGGGCAGCAGTGCGGCAGTGTCACATGTCTCTTCGTTCACAGAGACACCACATTCCCCTGGTTTGACCCTGTGAGGTTTTACAAGCATGTTGGCTAGTTGTCTTCTCATTGTGTTGACATTGTGACTATTATGCAGACTTGAAAGGCCTTGGAGGCCTGAGTGAAATCTCTCACCTGGAGAACCAGAGACTCTTTGTCCCCCTCTAATCTTGCCAGTCGCTCTTGATAGCTCTCATTGTTGCTTGAGCACGGGAGGTTAACCTGTGGAGACACACACATGCAGAAGTGTTTTTACACTCGGATTGAACTTCAACCTTTAATTTGATCACTTGAAATGGCTGTGTTCCTCATGAGGACCCAAATATCCCCTCAGTGTGGGTTGTTTCAGGTCATACTTGCTTTGTTTGGACTTTCAGCACAGACATCAAAACCACACACCACCCACACACACATACAGTGGTTTCCATTAGTTTTAGAGGGACATTCCATAGACGTAATGGTTATTATACAGTAAAAACTGTATTTTCTATCCCCTTACCCTCATCCTAAACCTACCCCTCACAGAAAACAACTGCCATTTTTAGATTTTCAGAAAACATTCTATATAAGCTGTTTTCCTCATGGGGACCAAAAATTTGGTCACCATAATGTAGGGAATACTGGGTACACACACAGAAACTGAAAGTCAACAGAGAGGTGTGCAATGGAGGAGCTAACCTGCTTGTCCACTTTTCTGAAAATAAATGGCTCACTGCCAATGAAAGAATAAATTTTAACAAAGAGAAATACGCATACGGCAAATACATTTGAGTGTTGTTTTAAAGGTGTTAAATGACATGCTGGTGCCAAAAATGAACTGACAGCTTTGACATCCTTTCAATAGAGACACAATAAAGGAGCTCATTACAAATTAATGAGATCATTTGCATAAGATCTGGAGGCCACAATAACAATGGAAAAAGAAACAACAACATGTTGTGCCGCAGGGTTGAGACAGATAGACAGACAGTCCGGTTCTTGAATCTAATTGGATGAGAAGAATGCAATATTCTAGTGATATGAGCACTCCAACCATTTCACTGTTTTTATCACTACATTTGCTGCACGTGTCATGGCGGACACCCAAATCCACTGTAATTTTATGAATGATACTGTTTTGTCTCACGGAATGTAGTTTTAAGAGTTCAGTCCATCTCTTTCTCATAATACTCTACATATTACAGTGAACATTAAAAACAGTAATACAATAAGCTTTCAATGAAGCAACTCAATGTTATTAGTTCTAATATGATGTTTTCTAATTAGTAAAGAAGGCTTGGGCTCAGCTGTTAAACTGTCAATTTGAGATTTGAATCTGCGGTGGAAGGAAGTAGTTCTGCACAAAAAAGGGGTTTTTAAAGACACTCCGTTGTTGTTTCTTATGTGTTTACACACTCGTGCCGTCGAACCGTTATATAAATGCAATATTACACTCCTAGCCATGTGAAATTTCTGTATATTGGCACGTTGTGATTACCGACAGCTGAATCACAGCTGTGCCGATATACAGCCATAGTGCATGGCTAATCGTGTGATATTGCTCATTTAGCAAAACAAATTATCATAAGCTGAAGAAAGATTAAAAATCAAATAAATCTTCTGTCCAGACTTCAAAACTATATCAGCAGAAAACACGTCAGTAAATACAGCATGTCGCAGCACGCAAGATAAGACACTGTCAGCATTAAGCTAGCAGAGCTAGCACTTGCCACATGGATAATCTCTGTCTTTGAAAAGCTTTTGCTGTGTCCAGGGCTGTCAATTCTCACAATAAAGCTGTCTTCTCAGGGTTTACAGGGCCAGCTGTTTGGAGGAGTTACAGGGTTAAGCCCATCTAAACGCAGCCCTCAGTCCTCACACATGAGGCTTTCACTGCATAGTAATTGCAGTCCACAGCAAGTTTAAACTCAACTTGAGGTTATTCATTTCTTAGGAAACAGGTAATGAGAAGAAAGTTTGATATCAGAAGAAAAAAGTGATATCATTTAATGTTATTTCGAGGAACTCAAAAGAACTTAAAGGGATAGTTCACCCAGAAATGAAAATTCTGTCATTAATTACTCACCCTCATGAGTAATTAATGACCGTAAGACCTTCCAAACCTGTAAGAGCTTTGTTCATCTTTGGAACACAAATTAAGAGATTTTTGATAAAATCGGAGAGCTTTCTGACCCTGCATAGACAGCAGCGCAACTGCCAAGTTCAAGGCCCAGAAAGGTAGTAAGGACATTTTTAAAAATCTAAAAAAAAAAAAAAAAAAAAAAATTGACATCAGTGTTTCAACCATAATTTTATGACGCAATGAGAATGGTAGTTGCGTTATTGTCTATGCGGGGTCAGTAAGCTCTCGGATTACTTTAAAAATATCTTAATTTGTGTTCTAAAGATGAACAAAGGTCTTACGGGTTCGGAACAACATGAGGCTAAGTAATTAATAACAGAATTTTCATTTTTGGGTGAGCTATCCCTTTAAACCACAGTTATGAATCTTTCATTCTTCAAGTGAGTAAACATGAACATTATTGTGGCAAACAGCCCACTGAACTGTCCCACAGAGTTGACTTGTCTTCATGCAATCAAATCTTTCAAATTCTTTAACAACTCAACTGTGTACTTAAGAGCTTTAATGAGGTAACTAACTACAATGTCATAAACCATTGCTAATGATATCATCATATTAAAAATGATGAATAAATATAAAAGTATTTATTTAAAGATGTTGTTTATGTATACATTTCAGGACTAGTGCTTCATGGGAGTGGGCGTGACACTAAACAGTTCTTTGATGTCGTGGGCAACATACTGATTGGTGGAGATGCTCTTTAGAATTATGGGTAATGTAGTTTTTCACTAGGAATTCCCCTGTTGAACATGATTATTTAAAAATCATTTGTTGAAGACTGATGGCTTCAACAAATGCACATACTGTACCATCGATTAATATAACCTTGTATATCACAGCAGTTCTGTCATTAATGGTTTATGAGTTATCATTAGGGCCTGAGCATCGATGGTTCCAGGACCTTACCCGATTGTTAAGTCTGATGTCACGCGTCACCGCTTCTGTGTCCAAACGCTCTATCAGATTCCACGAGAAAACAACAAACAATGCTAATATACACTCACAATGTGATATAATATTACCAAAAAAATTATAATCTTCCCGAATATTGAAATCCCAGATAGCCAGTGAAAATATACATAGAAATTAATAAATAAATTAATTTAAAAATTAATTTGTGTTTGGGACGCTGTGAGCATGGAGACTGTAGCATAAAAAAGATTTCAAAACATTGAAAACGTTTGGCTTGAATGTTTACTATGAATAAACAGTGCTCATAAACAGTTGTTGAGATAATATTCTCAAGTCAAACGAGTTGAGGCTTGGACCCGGAAACAACATTCGTTGGACGCATTATGTCACCACTTAAGCGAATTGGAATTGCTCAGTTTCTTCTTCTTCTTCTCCAAAATCAATCGCATTTTTGAGGGCCTAAACATCCTTGAAAATTCACAAAACTCTGCACACATGCCAAAAGTGGTAAAAATTTAGATCTGATATGGCAAAATAATCTGGTGACTTTGAAAATTGACTCTTTCAGCACTGCTTGCAGCTTTAATTCAAATCAATTTCCTTTTATGGGATTTTTACTTTCGGAACCAACTGTTGCCGTTCAGTAGTGCTACACTTCAGTTTTAACCTGGAAATGTAAAAATCAAAGAGAACATGAAATAAAAACCACAAACCCACCGAAAGCGACTTTGTCTCCTTGTTTCAGAGGTCTACCACATGTCCTGATCTACAGCTAATTTAACCTTTAGAACTGAGTTCAAACTGCCAGATTCATGATGCTCTCTAGAGCACCAATTCAATTTATTACCTCACTAGAGAGATGTTTATAAGCAAGACAACCCACAAGCCCTGGAATTTCCCCCTTTTCATGTCCCACTGGCTGCTCCCAGAACTATCAAGGCCTGAAACGACTTCAGAAGACACTACAGCGCTCATTATTACCCCACCGTCCAAGAATGTATGACAATATTAGGAATTTTACAGTACAACCACTCCCTGCAACGTAGCAATGCCTTCCATTCCTCTTCTTAAACCAGCATTTTTTACAGTTACACCTTGTGAAGTATAATTACTGTAATTTCTTTCTTACGTTGGAATGTAATGGCTGGTTGAGTTTTACACCGTGTGCCTTCCTGCAACACATATCCGACTTAACGCAATCCCACAATGCCTTGTAAACCACATCAACCATGGCAAAGCAAGCTTTTCAACGCCTCTTGCACTTTAAGAACAGGTGTGCACATTGGTGTTCGTACCCCCACCATTAAATTGAATTTTACTGCTTGATTTACTACTCCAAGTATCAAGTGTTAGTCAGTGAAAGCGTTTTTGTTTGTGTTCAAGGGCATGAGCTCAGAATCATTGAAGCTGGACAGGATAAAAAGCGCTTTTGTACTATTGCAAATCACAAGCTCCCGGCACACATCCACACCAGCACAATACAGCCTTACGTTTTGAAAAACAACAAAACAGAACTACACAAATCCAACCAATCTATATTAGCCCACTCATCCGGGTAACTGAAACCGCCACTACTTTCACGTCTCTCGTATCGCCGCGAACTCACGTTTCATGCAACTGCCGCCATCTAGGGTAATTATAGTTAACTAAAACTAAATTATATGTTAAACTGAAATGTTTTTTTTGCGTACTGATTACCATTTGTAAAACCACAGTTTTACTACAAATACCATGGTTAAACTATGGTTAAACTACCAAAACCATGGTTAATTTGCAGTTACAATGGTTTAAGTATAGTAACTATGGTTTTTTGGTTTTATTTGTAGTAAAACCATAGTTAATTTTTGTAGGGGATGTTTTATTAGAGCTTGTTGCCAAATCAACATATTCATTTTTACCTAGTTTAACTTGATATACTAAAATAACTAAAACATAAAGTGAAATAAAAATTCGTAAAACTTATAAAAACAAATAAAAATGATAAAAGCACAACAAAATTACAAAAACTTTAGCGAAAATACCTAAAATGTAAAATATAAGAATAAAAACTAATTCAAAATAGTAATAGAAACTGTAACTGTATCTCAACAATGCTAAAATAACAAAAGCACCATCTTGCATTTCACTTAGGAATTGTTGTGAAAATCAGGACTTCAATATTAATATTACTATAATATTGTTAAGGTGTTCATCTTATTTCTAGGCCTATTGGTGGAGGATTTAAGACAATATACAAGACTGTAAAATATTTAAACTCAATATTCCATAATAAATTTTGCAATAATGACTGGTTGACTCTGCATGGTCCCTTTCTTATGATAAACCGCTCAAATGAGAGAAAAAATGTGAGTAATAAAAGTTGAATGGAAATATCCATAAAGTGGATCACTTACAGTAGCAAAGCAAAGCAGACATTTCAACCTACCTTTTTAAGCCAAGTGAAATGCTTATAAAAGTCAATTTCCTCCTCCATGCTGAAGGCCCATCTCGAGGCGTTATAATAAAGGAGCGACTGCAGTGGCTGGCTGAGATCTGAGCTTTGGGTTTCAGTGACTGTCTGCCTGTTTTACAGAGTCGCCTCCTCCTCCTTCTCCTCCTCCTTATATTGGCTGCCGAAGACAGGAGCTCTTAACATGCTGAAGCAACTGCACAAACCTCTTTTCTAAAGCCAGACGTCTGTCCGAGACCCCCTACATCTGCTGCCCAGCCAGACACTTAGAAGTCCAGCGTATGCGTGTGTCTCCTAGACGCAAAACATCAATCCACAACTTCCACTCCCTGATGTTACTTGTTCCATTCAACTCCCTTTTTCACATTCAAGGCTCTATATTTGTAATCTTTTCTTTCAGCCTTTTTCTTTTCTCTGTGTGAGACAGCGGCTCTAATTAAGTTCTGATGCAAGTCTGAACCGAAACAAGCCAGTGTCTCTGTTTAAACACAGCTAGGGAGAGAAAGGGGGACATTTACAGTCACACTGCCTTCCAGCGCTCCCCCATCTGTTTTTACTCAAGGCTGCAACCCATTAGACCGAAGACCCTGTTTCCTGTGGAAGACATCCATCCATTTCTATGTGTTTTTAGTTTTACAAGCAACCCCGCTGTCCAGTTGTCTCCCTTGTGGACAAACACAGCTGAGGGGAAGACTGTGAAGAGACTGACAAGCACAAACTAGTCTGTTTAGTACAAGATAAGAATATAATAACCTTGTCATCTTGTCAGGCCTGTAGGTTAACATGCCACTATGTAAACGGCTGTATACTATCATATAATTAACTTATTTAAAGGGATTGTTTACTCACAATTAATAGAAGTGTAGTTAATGTAATGTAACGTAGTATGACGCATCAAACCAAGCATCTTTATGTTGGTACGCACGGCAAATTTGCGTGACCAACTTGAACATGAGAGAAATCTGTGTTGAAGAACTTTATCGCTATTACGCGTAACTGAAAAATCACTTAGGTCCCACAAATTCTTTGGTTTTTCAGCATTTTTGTGTATTTGAAACCTTTTTATCAATGACTGTATGATTTTGAGATCCATCTTTTCACACTGAGGACAACTGAGGGACTCATACGCAACTATTACAGAAGGTTCAAACACTCAGTGATGCATTAAGAGCCGGGGGGTGAAAACTTTTGAAATTTGAAGATCAGGGTAAATTTAACGTATTCTGTCTTCTGGGAAACATGTAAGTATCTTCTGTAGCATCTGAAGGGCAGTACTAAATGAAAAAAATATGATATTTAGGCAAAATAAGAAAAATGTAGATTCAAAATGTACGTTCATTCTGTTCAAAAGTTTTCACCTCCCGGCTCTTAATGCATTTGTGTTTCCTTTTAAAGCATCAGTGAGCGTTTGAACCTTCTGTAATAATTGCTTATGAGTCCCTCAGTTGTCCTCAGTGTGAAAAGATGGATCTCAAAATCATACAGTAATTGTTGGAAAGGGTTCAAATACACAAAAATGCTGAAAAACAAGGAATTTGTAGGACCTGAAGGATTTTTCTGAAGAACAGCAGGCAGTTTGACTGTTCAGGACAAACAAGGGACTCATGAACAACTATCACTAAACAAAAAAACACAGCTGTGGATCATTCAGGTAACAACACCGTATTAAGAATCAAGTGTATGTAAACTTTTGAACGGGGTCATTTTTATAAATTCAACTATTATTTTCTTTTGTGGACTATTTTTGTCTTTTATGTGAAATATTTTATTCATGTCAGTACTAAATAAAAATAACATGCATTTTATATGATCCCTCTTATTGTGGGTAAAATAATTAACATTTAGCAGATTCTGCAAGGTGTATGTAAACTTTTGACTTCAACTGTATATATGTAATTTTACTGTAAAATAAAATGTTTCGGGAGTAAAAACGAAGAATAACCATTATAATTTATGGTGAAAACTGTAAAAGGACACATCGGATATGACTATGCAATTTTTGTTGAAATATACATTAGGATGTATTAAGTTACATTTTATGTTATTTAGTAATTGCATTTTTCCCCCTGCCATTATACCAGAATATATGATTAAGGATATATAGGCACCAAAATGCTGACCCGTAATACCTGAAACATTGTCGCCATATTTTTATGAATTTCTTTTACTGTAAATTTAACACAATATTTTACAGTGATAATAAAAGTGGTCTGTTTGGTGTATTAAGTTTCGGTCTAGTGAGCTGTAACTGAGTCAAGAATTTGTCTAATTCATGTATAAATCATTTAGACAGGTTTTCTGAAATGATTCATATCATTAAAAATATCTGAATAAAAAAAACACAAAAACATTTCATTCACAAATCAAACATTGTTCTTGGTGTTTCAGACTACACTTTTTTTTGTCAGTTATGACCAGGGTTGGTCATAAAAAAGCAGCTGTGGCAGGTAACGCTGTCAAATCACTAGCCAATCTGACGCGTTACTTTTCATAAATTATGTTCACTTATTAATTTCTTGGGCAAGTTTATTTAAGCCAAACCTACTGAACTCATGAGTCATCATGATGGGGTCATCGGATTCCCATTTTCCATAAGTTGATATGATTCTTTAGGGTCTATTTCATACTTTGGTTAAAATTTCTCAATGGTAGTGTAAAACATCTTTTTACCTTGTCAAAACCAACAGAAATCAGCCCATTCTGTTGCGTGTTCGTTTAAGTGCAAATGAGCTCTGCTCACCCTGACCCTGTCTTCTGTGGAGTGACGAGCCATGCTGTGTTTACTTCAGCCGCATTTAGCTGCTAAACTTGCCAACTAGCGCATTATTAGGAAAGGCGATCGCAAAGATTCATTAAAAAAAAAACCTTATACTCACTTCTGCTGTATAAGTGAAGCTGGACCATGAATGACTCGCATAAACATAGATGGATATATGTAGATCGGGAGGCGCATTCCCTTCACAAACAAACGTAATCCACTGCATTACGACAGGAAAACGTCAGTTAAGACTCACATCGTGACTACTGGCTCCTACTGGCCAGTGTCACAGATGTGATGGAAGTCATTACGGACTACAGAAAAAAAAAAACAGCTAGTCTTTCTGTGGTGACATCAAGAAGTGTCACAGATGTGGCATCGGTTGTCATCCACTATGACACATTACACAAGACCAAGTGATTGAATCTTGCATGCCCAGACCCATTGTTGTTTATGAATCCTCATGACACCCTACATCAAAATTGGGCTAAAATTGTGTAGTCTAACCTGGGCTTGCTCATAAACGTGCCATGAAGTGCCTGTGTGGATTTTTCACTGACACTAAATAGTTAAATTTCAGTCTGTTTGTCTAAAAGTTATCATACTGTATGGCTTTAGTAGACCTGAAACACAGTAAAAAAATATAATGCTCCTTATGAATTCACTTTTAAGTTTCATGGAAGACAATCCTACAATTTTGGAATGACATGAGGGTGAGTAAATGGTTAACTATCCACATATTTTCCCTCAAACAAGTGCAAAAAATACAAAATGCTACAACATTCAGTATGGGACTTGTGATGGATACCAGGCCTCCGTTTCAACCAATATGCCACACCATCCCCATTACACCCTCTTCTAGTATTCCCTCACTTTGAGCATTTCCTGTTTGAGTCATAGGGAGTTTTGTGTACTACGCAGAACGGTGGGGATACGGTCACTTTAGGGACTGCTCTCAAAACTGTTACAGGCACACACTATTTTGCAGTGTCTTCTGGTGTATTCAAATGAACTTTTTCCAAAACATATTCTAAAGCAGGTTGCGATTATGTCAGCTATCAAGCATTATTAACGGTTCCAACCTGAGATCAAGCACAGACAATTGTGTCTTATTAGCCTAGCACGCAACTTATCCAGAGCTTTAGGAGTATAGCTGCACCTGGCAAAGGCTCTGATCCTGACAGCTGCGGAGCTGGAGACACACCAGACACACGTGCACACGCATACACAAACAAGAGTAGACATATTTAAATACTATCAAACAGACACGCTCTTCGTACAGACAGGTCTCAGGTCAGGTCAATAAGATGAACCACCTCTCTTATCTCGTTTCTGCAGCTGCCGCAAACATTCCTCATGAGCATGTAAACACAGGCCAGATACGATGTGTAAGAACAAAGCGTAATGCGGCCCCTTTAATGTGAACGCCTCACTATCGGGACTTGATCGCATTTCCTGCGATGTTTTTGCCGGCTGTAATTAGGAAGCATGAGTGTTTTTGATCCCGCTCATAGGACTGCTGCGTTGGAAAAGGACCATGCAGATTTTTCATCTTTTGGATGAATACAATCAGAGTTATATTAAAAAATGTTCTGGCTGTTTCAAGCTTTATAATGACAGTGATTGGGTGCTGAGACTTTTTATGATGGATGGATAAAATAAAGGCCTTCTGAAGTGAATCAGTGTGTTTGTGTAAGATAACTCCAAATGTATTCAGTGGAAAGTTGCTTACACCTTGGATCGCTTGAGGGTGAGTAAATCATGGGGTAATTTTTATTTTTGGCCGAACTATCCCTTGAAAAATGAAAAAAAGCGTTGACGGACCGAATACAAGAAATAAACCAGACAGGATTTTCATGTCAAAGAAGGAACTTGTTGGATCATTTTATTGGGTTATTTTTAATATTTTTACCCAGGTGCTGGGTAGTTTATCTGTAACTAAGCTGCTGGGTCATTTTCAACATTGGGTTACTTTTTTCCGATCCAATCGCTGGGTTGAGCCTGTCTCTGATGAAACAACCCAGCTGCTGAGTTCCAGTTAGTCACAGTGCAGGCTTTTTGATTCTGAAATCACCGATTTGCACTTCTCTAGTGCAATAAAGGTTTGTATTCATTTTTTTTTGCCCATTTATAAAGTCTTTACTGTTCTGTAAATTGTATTATTTTATGCAACGCATGTAAGAACGAGATGTCAGTCAGCTACATCAGCAGCGGTCGTTTCGCAGGATGGAAATGCTTTTTGCATAAAATAAATGGATTTTATTCGTTATTATACTGAGTTTAATCTTAAAATATGTTCTCTAATGTCAATACTGTTTATAGTTGTTTATAGCAGTTCTCTTAGTCATGGCATCTTTCAGCTACGAGTGAAACCCGAGGCCACATTCTGAAGGCCGCTCCCACGATAGTTGATTGACATGAGTGTCTTACCTCAGACCTGCCTAAATCAGCTGTAACAGTCCACTTCCATTGTTTCGATGCCGGAGCAGGGATGTAAGTTAGACAAGAATATCCCCTATTGAGTGATTGAGGTGTTGTGTTGCTGGATGTAATAATGAACATAGTGGTCGTCATTTACTCCCGACATCTGAGCCGCTGAAGATGCAGTGGATTATGTTTGTTTGTGAAGGGAATGCACCTCCCAATCTACATAAATGCATCTATTTTTACGCGAATCATTCGTGATCCAGCTTCACCTACAGCAGAAGTGAGTGGGTTTTTTTTTATGAATCTTTGCGATTGCCTTTCCTAATAACATGCTAGTTAGCAAGTTTAGCGGCTAAAGTAAACAGGCTCGTCACTCCACAGAAAGAAGAGAGGGCGGGGCAAGCAGAGCTCATTAACATTTAATGCAATGTTAATGAGCTGATTTTGGCAAGGCAAAAAAGGTGTTATTTACACTACCATTGAGAAATTTGAACATAGACGTGAAAATGCACTATTCAAATTTACATTTTTATAATTCATGAACTGAAACATTTTGTAATATGATTTTAATGTGCATTTTCAATGGTAATGCAGTGTCTGATTTTAAAATGGCTTTCAAAGGATGAATTTAGAGATTTAAACTGACATATAATTTCTTATGATATCTAAAGCATGATAAGGAAAAAGGCAACAAAGAACGTATTTTTGTGACAAAGGTCAGAACTCCTGTTAAGATGTAGATTTTTTTGAGGTGCACCCTTGTCATAAATTAATCTATTACTTTTCCTACATAATTTGTAACACAAAACAGTTGTAAAGTATCTATTTAGGAGTCTTAGACCTTTCCAACAATATATAGTCTGTCATGATTAGATTAGGATTTATTTGTAATATGGTGTAGTAAATGTAGGCGTCCCGTATACAGAACGGTGACAGTTAGGGGGTTAATAACAAATGTTCATCTTTTGATAATTGCTGTTGCCTCTAGTAATTCTGTGTGTGTTTCCAGTCCATTTTAAACCAGCAATATAATAATTTTTAAACATTTAACCCAAACAGCTTGGTCAAAATAACCATGTGTTCTGTCCAATATTTACCCATGTCTGGGTTGCCAAATAACCCAAGTTGTGTTGTTTTTAACCCAGCATTTTTTAGAGTGTAGAGATTACGGTTTAGAAAATTTTAAACATGGATATTTTTCGTACACAAACACATCGATTTGCTTCAGAAGGCCTGTGTGGAGCACTTTCTGTGATGGATGGATGTACTTTTTTTTACTTTAAAATCTCAACACCCATTCACTGCCATTATAAAGCCTGAAAGAGCCAGGACATTTTTAATATAACTTCAGTTGTATTCGTCTGAAAGAAGAAAGGCATATGCACCTAGAATGGCTTGAAGGTAAGTAAATCATGGGATCATTTTCATTTTTGGGTGAACTATCTCTTTAAACATGAAAAAACAGTGTTTTTGAAACATACTTTTTCAAATAATCATCATTTTGGCCTTATTTTGATCAAAATGATGTGACAGTAGTTTGTTCTTCAACTATCAGGGTCAGACCCCTGCAAAAACACAACCCTTGATTGATCCTTGAGCTCCGCCAACAGGTTAGTGCACTTTCACTTTCTAAAATTTTCTATGTTCATTGAGCAAGAAATCACCACAGGCTACTGATGAGAATCATGTGCAAGCATTTTCCATCAGGACATACAAATAACTGTCTAAATGAATCTTGTGACTGTTTTTGCCAATACCAGCAAACAAGAAAAACACTATTCTGAAAGAGCAAGTATGCATGCATTGTCAATTTACAGATCAACAAAATAATCTAGCAGTATAAGCTGTCAGCTGAGCTGTCAGCCGTAGACTTACCCTAGAAGAGATGAAGCTGAGTTAAAGGTGACCAGATCGTTTTTAATGCAGAGCAAAAGAGCATAGAGAAAGGAGAGAATGACTGCGTGGAGAGAGGGATTTGAGGGAAGAGAGGGAGAGAGGCAGGAAGCACAGCCCTATCAATGTCTCAGAGGGGATCCGAACTCTTTTAAAAACATCCAAGCAACATACACGCATACGCACTCAAACGCTGGGCCAGAAACTGCCTCTGGGACACATGAGAAAAGACCCTGCATTAGACAAGAGTCTGTACTTAAAGGTATAGTTCACTCAGCTGAAAATTATCATAATTACCATTATTTACTCATGTTGTTTCAACCCCGTAAGCTGTTGGTTTTTTTCATTGGAATGCAAAAGGAACATTTCTGAACATTCTTCAAGCAGCTCTTATTTTAATACAGACAGATAGGTTAAAAAAGCATTATAGTTTGTGAACAAATCATTTTTTTGAGTCAGATCTTTTTAATGAATTGATCAGTTAGGTTCACAGTTGTGACCTTGAGATTCTTAAAGGGACAGTTCACCCAAAAATGGAAATTACCCCATGATTTACTCACCCATAGCCATCCAAGGTATATATGACTTTCTTCTTTCAGAAGAACACAGTCGTAGTTACATTAAAAATGTCATGGCTCTTCCAAGCTTTATAATGGCAGTAAATGGGTGTTGAAACTTTGAAGCTCAAAAAAGTGCATTTATCCATCATAAAAAGTACTCCACATGGCTCCGGGTGGTTAATAAAGGCTTTCTGAAGTGAATCAATGCATTTGTGTAAAAAAAAAATATCCACATTTAAAACTTTATAAGCCATAAAGCCACAATCACTAGTTTTTGCTAACTGATGTTCACGAGAGAGTAGCGTTCCAGCGGATGACGTTGGACGTAGACGTAGCGTAATCTCTGGTGAGCATATGCTAGACTCACGACAACCAAGTTTTGTTTACAGCAAAGTAAAACCAGTCTCTTCTAAGCTTTATAATGGCAGTGAATGGGTGTTGAGATTTTAAACCCCCAAAAAGTGCATCCATCCATCATAAAAAGTAGTCCACGCAGCTCCGGGGGCTAAGAAAGGCCTTCTGAAGTGAATTGATGCATTTGTGTAAGAAAAATATCCACATTTAAAACTTTGTAAGCCGTAATCACTAGTTTTCACTAACTTATATTCACAAGAGAGTGGCGTTCCAGCGGATGACGTTGGACGTAGACGTAGCATAAGCTCCGGTGTGAATATGCTAGTCTCGTGAAAACCAAGTTTTATTTACAGCAAAGTAAAACCAGGCTCCTCTTGGCTTATACTGAAATCATCTGACTTTTTCTTTTTTTTTTTTTACAAATCCTCATTTTGTACTTCTAATTTGTGACCGTTTTGTTTTGCTTTCTCCTCTGTGCTTCCACATTCGTCACTTCTCACTAGAGCTTACACTTCGTCCTACAACCTACGTACGACAGTTAGCCACAGCTATAGATTTACGGTTTTAAACATGGATATTTTTCTTATATAAACACATCTATTCACTTCAGAAGGCCTTTATTAACCACCCAGTGCCATGTGGAGTACTTTTCTTGATGGTTAGATGCTTTTTTGGGCTTCAAAATCTCAACACCCATTCACAGCCATTATAAAACTTGGAAGAGCCAGGACATTTAGTAATATTTCTCCAATTGCATTCGTCTGAAAGAAGAAAGTCAAATACACCTAGGATGACTTGAAGGTGAGTAAATCATAGGGAGGGGAAGATATTTAGTGAATATTGATTTTAGTCATTAATGATTTCAATTTATTCTTCACAAAAATGGATTAAATTACTGGTGATAAATAGGAATATAGTGCACAAGTCATCTGCACATAGTGTTGTTTTTGTTAGCTAATAAAAATAGTTTTTTGTGGATTTTTTTTGAATATGTGTATGTTCATTTGTAAATTTATTTGTGTAACTAAAAGTAAATTGAAAACCGCACTGTAAAAAGTTTTTACCAGTTTCAACTTTGAAATTTGAAGTTAAATCAACTTAGTACTACAAGTCATTTCAACTCACTACAATAAAATCAGTTGAAATGACTTGTACTTTTAAGTTGATTTAACTTATTAGTTGAATTGACTTGTACTTTTAAGTTGATTTAATTTATTAGTTGAAATGACTTGTGCTTTTAAGTTGATTTAACTTATTAGTTGAAATGACTTGTGCTTTTAAGTTGATTTAACTTATTAGTTGAAATGACTTGTACTTTTAAGTTGATTTAACTTTTTAGCTGAATTGACTTATGCTTTTAAGTTGATTTAACTTATTAGTTGAAATGACTTGTGCTTTTAAGTTGATTTAACTTTTTAGTTGAATTGACTTATGCTTTTAAGTTGATTTAACTTATTAGTTGAAATGACTTGTGCTTTTAAGTTGATTTAACTTATTAGTTGAAATGACTTGTACTTTTAAGTTGATTTAACTTATTAGTTGAAATGACTTGTGCTTTTAAGTTGATTTAACTTTTTAGTTGAATTGATTTGTACTTTTAAGTTGATTTAAGTTGATTTTAGTTGAAATGACTTGTGCTTTTAAGTTGATTTAACTTTTTAGTTGAATTGATTTGTACTTTTAAGTTGATTTAAGTTGATTTTAGTTGAAATGACTTGTGCTTTTAAGTTGATTTAACTTATTAGTTGAAATGACTTGTACTTTTAAGTTGATTTAACTTATTAGTTGAAATGACTTGTGCTTTTAAGTTGATTTAACTTTTTAGTTGAATTGATTTGTACTTTTAAGTTGATTTAAGTTGATTTTAGTTGAAATGACTTGTGCTTTTAAGTTGATTTAACTTTTTAGCTGAATTGACTTATGCTTTTAAGTTGATTTAACTTATTAGTTGAAATGACTTGTGCTTTTAAGTTGATTTAACTTTTTAGTTGAATTGACTTATGCTTTTAAGTTGATTTAACTTATTAGTTGAAATGACTTGTGCTTTTAAGTTGATTTAACTTATTAGTTGAAATGACTTGTGCTTTTAAGTTGATTTAACTTTTTAGTTGAATTGATTTGTACTTTTAAGTTGATTTAAGTTGATTTTAGTTTAAATTACTTGTACTTTTAAGTTGATTTAACTTAAAATTTAAAGGCAGCTGCTGAACTTAAGTTTTTAAGTTGAAATTGGTGAAAACTTTTTACAGTGTGGAAACATACAATTAAAAGATAATTAAAAAAATATTTATGTGGGGCACCTTTGTAAAAGCTTTATTGTGTTTTTTCCCCTCCTTTGTTTATATCTTTCTTGTTTATATACTACTTTTATGTTCCACTGAAGAAATAAAGCCATACAGGTCTGTAACAAAATGGAGGGTGAAAAAACATATGACCGTCCCTTTAAGACTCTGTACAGCTGCCTATTGAATAGCCTAACTCTTGCAGGGTCTTTTTGCTGCTTATAATAATGTCACCACATTTACATTAAAAAGGTTTTGTTTCCAAAACATGACAAACGCAATATAAAAAATGCATATTTATCATTGGAGAAACATGTTAACATCTGCATCACTGCATGTTGCGTAAATATTTACATAAAGAAAACACTATCCAAATGCTTACTGAAAACTTCAACATGGCACCAGACTAAACAAAGCAGCATTAAACATCAAACCTCCAAATACTATGATTGCTCATGAGTTACTTAAGGTGAATGAGCTGAGAAAGAGGACACATGTTAAGTGAATTTTCAGCCTGTATAAAAACCGACCGCTGTTTCTGAATAACTGTTAAACTATTTGAACATTAAATTAACAATTGGTTTATAGGCTTACCGATCCTTTCTCTAGCCACTCCATGAGGGTCTGTGCAGTGGTGCAGGGCAACTGTGAGCGTAGTGAGTTGCAGTCCTCGTCCCGGGCTTGCAGCTCTAGTGCCAGTCTCAGCTCCTCAGCTAGCTGGAGAACCGACAGCGGCCCGACGCTCACGGGAGAGCCCAGATCGTACAGCCCATTACTGAATTCCACCGCAGCCTTGGAACCTGCGGATGGAAATATGAAATGGACTAAATACAATATAAAAGAGGTTAGACCTTTGGCTGAGTGGTGATGCGCTCATACGGATGACACAGGTTCGAATCTGGCACATTTTTTAAAATCGACTCCATGTTTTTTATTGTATCACAGTAGCAAAAAGGACTAAAAAATATGTGATCTATGATATTAATATGACAAAAACTGACTTGAGAGGAAAAACAAATAGAAAGAGAGCAGGGGAGATGCAACATCACGCCATGTCATACATCATCACATCATATTAACCGTCATCACCC
>NC_066893.1:16101963-16239463 GCF_022985175.1 Labeo rohita
TGCTATTGGCAATCATCTGAAGAAAAACAGGCATAAAATACTAAAATATAACATAAAACTCCTACTGACCCCTAAATTAAAAATATGAGCCCGCTTTTTATTCCGCTCTTTTTATCCCACATTAAAAGTAAGCAAACCAACATCATTTCGCCTAAAAGTTAATGGTAGTGTGACCCTAGATTATGTGGCTGGAACAAATAGTGTTTATCACAGATTTTGTCATCACAGTAAATGTCTCCCTCTGGACTAGCTGAGTCCACTGTACCTCTCGCTGTCTCGCTCAGACAGCAAACCGCATGCTCCGCTCCTTCCCCCAGCCTTCATTTGTTGACTGCCAACATTAAACATTTATCCTCTATTAGTTAAATCATCTTGGCAATCGCTGAGCTTGCTTAAGGGGCTACACAGCCCCCACATCCTCTCCTTAGCCAGCCCTGTTAAGAGCTTTACCTCCAAATTTGGCTGCTTTGTTATAAAAAAAACGGAAACAGTAGTGCACACCCTTTATGTATGATTAAGAGCTTTACATGTTTTAACATACATCTACTGCACATACTACAGGATTTCTGATGGTCAATAAATAACATTATTAAAAAATGTAAAGAAAATGAATTACATTATGCATTATATAACAATTACATAACAACTGATGTTTAAATGCATAATTTTAATATAACTAAATTATAATACTTTTAATATAACTAAATTTAAAGCTGTAAATTCAAACTATGCAAGATTTACATGTGCTTGGCAAGCGCTTTTCTTTCGAAATAAAATAAAATAAAATAAAAAATAAAATAATGCTATTGGCAATTATTTGAAAAAAAAATTAAATCCATAAATTCAAAATAAAACTAAATTAAAAAAACTATGCAAGCTTTACCTCTTTTTTGGCAAGCAATTTAAAAAAAAAAAATAGATTAAATAACAATGGGGGTTTAAATGCATCATTTTCAAAATAAATGATAAATTATTATATTTAAATTATAGCTAAATTAGCTAAATTATAATAATTTCAGTATGAATAAACTTAAAGCCATAAATTCAAACTTTGCAAGCTTTACCTCTGTTTGGGATGCGCCTTTGTTTAAAAAAAAAAAATATATATATATATAAAATAAATAAAAAATATTAAATAAAATAAAACTATTGCTAATTATCTAAAGAAAAAAAATAATAAAATCTGAAATAAATTAAATAAATTCAAAATAAAATAAAGTAAAAAAAACTATGCAAGCTTTACCTCAGTTTTCTAAAATAAAATAAAATAAAATAAAATAAAATAAAATAAAATAAAATAATGCTATTGGCAATTATCTGAAGAAAAACAGACATAATAAAATAAAATAAAATAAAATAAAATAAAATAAAATAAAATGCAATAAAATAAAATAATGCTGTTGGCAATTATTTGAAGAAAAACTGTTATAAAATTAAAAAAATAAAAATTTAAAAAAGCCATAAATTCAAAACAAAATAAAAAATTAAAATAAAATAAAATAAAATAAAGCCATAATTTTAAAATAAAATACATAAAAATAAATAAATATCCAAGTTTTAGCTCTGTTTGGCAACCACTTTTCTTTCAAAATAAAATAAAATAAAATAAAATAAAATAAAATAAAATAAAATAAAATAAAATAAAATAAAATAAAAAAAAAGTAAAAAAAAAACTATGCAAGCTTTACCTCAGTTTTCTTTCCCAATAAAATAAAATAAAACAAAAAATGCTATTAGCAAGCGTTTTTCTTTCAAAATAAAAATAAAAATAAAAATAAATAATAAAATACAATAAAATAATGCTATTGGCAATTATTTAAAGAAAAACTGTTATAAAATTAAATTTTTTTTTTTTTTAAAAAAGCCATAAATTAAAAAAAAAAAAATAAATAAATAAAATAAAATAAAATAAAATGCTACTGGCGATTATCTGAAGAAAAACAGAAAAAAAAAAAAAAACTAAACTAAACTAAACTAAACTAAACTAAAATAAAGCCATAAATTCAAAATAAAATTAAAAAACTGTGCAAGCTTTACCTCTGTTTGGCAAGTGCTTTTCTTCCAAAATATCCAACACCATGTAATCCTTTCAAAAAGCTTTACACGTGCAGCGTAGAGGAAATCCAATTAGTGTGCATAGATCAAGAGATACGTTAAAAAAACACTGTATAGGAGCAGAGCCTTATCTGATCGCTTCCTGAAAAGCAGCCAATCAGCAGCAGACTACAAGATTACCTTTACCCGACCCATTTTACTTAGACAAGCTTTTAAAATATCCTGTTTGTTATTCAGCAATGGATATATAATTGTGGACCAGTTCATTGCTATTTGGAAGAATCAGGAGGATTTCATATCAGCTATGTGAGTCTTACCAGCAATAATATCATCCATTTGTTCCAAGGCTGCTTCTAACATGTGACTTGCATCTGAGGCCATGGCGCCAGCCGTCTACTGCATCTGCTGGTTTGCTTCTCAGTGACCTGCAAAAATGTGTCATGCAATTATGCAACGTAATGAATAAAAGTCACAATTACAGCTGCTGGGAAAGTGCATTTCGAAATTGAGGGTGGAGTAGAAAAAATTAATCTTGTGTGTGAACCAATACTATGAATCTCAGCTGACAGCATGTAGCAGCTTGGTGTGTTTAAGACCGTTGCTGCCTTCCTGAGCTGTGATGTAGCTTGACATTACATAAACTCCCTTGAGCAACTGTGGTTTACAACAACATGTAAATACAAATCATACTGTCCACTATGACAAGGCTGTATTTAGAAAATGCCACCGGAAAGTTTTGTACATGTTTGTTTGCCAGCTCTCTGAAAGTATCAGCACAGAATGGTTTCCATATTAAGAGCTAGTATTTTCCCGAGCGTTAACCCCTGACTCTCTGCTGTGACGTATCCCGAGGCAGGTTGACTTTCTCCCTGTGGAACCTCAGTGATGGAGGGAAATTTGAGAATAATTAAGCCTGTCAGGGTCAAGTTTCACCCTATTGTCATGCCTTGTGGCATGTGTAATACGCACATTCACAGACAATATACTTAGGCACACATAAGCAAACACAAACACAGAGGCGGCTCTAAATTATGGAAGCCTGGTTCTGCCTCAGAGTAAACGTTTTTGCAGGTGAAATACAATAATTTCAACAGGAGCCCACCTAAGTGGAATTTTGTGTGAGGGCGAAGAATTTCCCCATGCATATTTCGCAATGGATTCAAGTTTATCACACGGGCTTGCCCCATTTATTTTTTATGCTAAATCTAGATAAGATGACTTACACTGACCAAAATTATAAACGCAACACTTGTGTTTTCTCCCCCATTTTTCATGAGCTGAACTCAAAATCTAAGACTTTTTCTATGTACACAAAAGGCCTATTTTTCTCAAATATTGTTCACAAATCTGTCTAAATTTGTGTTAGTGAGCACTTCTCCTTTGCCGAGATAATCCATCCACCTCACAGGTGTGACACATCAAGATGCTGATTATTGCACAGGTGTCCCTTAGGCTGGCCACAATAAAAGGCCACTCTAAAATGTGCAGTTTATACTATATTTGGGGGGTCCAAAAACCAGTCAGTATCTGGTGTGACCACCATTTGCCTCACACAGTGCAACACATCTCCTTTGCATAGAGTTGATCGGGATGTTGATTGTGGCCTGTGGAATGTTGGTCCACTCCTCTTCAATGGCTGTGCGAAGTTGCTGGATATTGGCAGCAACTGGAACATCGGCTGTCGTATACGCCGATCCAGAGCATCCCAAACATGCTCAGTGGGTGACATGTCCAGTGATTATGCTGGCCATGCAAGAACTAGGATGTTTTCAGCTTCATTGTGTACAGATCCTTGCAACATGGGGCCATGCATTATCATGCTGCAACATGAGGTGATGGTCATGGATGAATGGCACAACAATGGGCCTCAGGATCTCGTCACGGTATCTCTGTGCGTTTAAAATGCCATCAATAAAGTGTACCTGTGTTCGTTGCCCATACCATAACCCCACCGCCACCATGGGCCACTCGATCCACAACGCTGACATCAGCAAACCGCTCACACACACGACGCCATACACCCTGTCTGCCATCTACCCTGTACAGTGAAAACCGGATTCATTTGTGAAGAGAACACCTCTCCAAAGTGCCATTTTCAAAAATCTCAGTTTTCGAGTTTCGAATATGCCGGAATAGTGTGAACGACAGGCGTAACAGTAGCTCAAGTTATCCGTTTTAAAATGAAAACACACTAGTGTAATCGTAGCCTAAAATGGGGTCTGCAGCATTTTGAAAGTCTCTGTGTTTGAGGGTCGAAAACACCAGAGTAGTGTAAAGGACAGGCGTAACCGTAGCAAAAATCATGCGTTTTAAAAACAAAAATGCACTAGTGTAAACATAGCCTAAATCGGGGTCTGCAGCTTTTTCGAAAGACTCCATTTTTCGAGGGTCAAAAACTCCAGAGTAGTGTAAACGACAGGCGTAATCGTAACAATAGTCATGCATTTTAAAACGAAAACACACTAGTGGAAACATAGCCTAAAATGGGGTCTGCAGCGTTTTCGAAAATCTAGTTTTTTGAGGTTTGGATATGCCAGAGTAGTGTGAACGTCAGGTGTAATCGTAGCCTAAAATGGGGTCTGTAGCATTTTGAAAGTCCCAGTGTTTGAGGGTCGAAAATGCCAGAGTACTGTAAACGACAGGCGTAACTGTAGCAAAAGTTATGCGTTGTAAAACGAAAACGCACTAGTGGAGTAGTGCAAACAACAGGTGTAACCTCAGCAAAAGTCATGCATTTTAAAAATGAAAATGCACTAGTGTAAACATAGCCTAAATCAGGGTCTGCAGCGTTTTCGAAAGTCTCAGTTTTTCAAGGGTCAAAAATGCCGGAGTAGTGTAAAACGACAGGAGTAACCATAGCAAAAGTTATGCGTTTTAAAATAAAAAAATACTAGTGTAAATGTAGCCTAAAATGGAGTCTGCAGCATTTTCGAAAATCTTTGTTTTCAAGGTTCGAATATACTGAAGTAGTGTAAAATGACAGGTGTAACCATAGCAAAAATTCTTATAGAAGGTCAAGAACTGAATGGATTGCATTAGAAGGATGTCATACCACAGAAAGATTTCATATTTCATAAATGTCAGGCCACATCATGAACAGAACATTTAACCTACTTGTACTTGTGTAATTGGGCAGCATGGACACATGCCATTCGGGTGGAGGGTCACAAAAGACAACTGTCGAAGGCTAAAGAGGGCACGGCCCACAATGCTGTTCATTATGTAGCTTAATTTAGCCTCACACGACAAGAGAGTGTTGCCTCTGTTCAGGGCGTTGGGATCTTTCACTGCTGAAACAAAGTAATTGAAACACACAACAGCGCTATAATCACAACCCTGATAAGAATGTGAATACAAGCCTTCAGTAAAATGACAAGAAGAGATGAACGCAGCCTGGTGCTGTTCATTAATAGATAGCATACTTTTTAATAAAAGCAAAAATGGAAAATCCAGCACAACCTCAAGCATTGCACACACACCCTAGTTATTCGTGCAGATAAGGGTGTGTAGGCTTTCTGTCATGTGCTATCTGGCCTAAAAAAGGAGTCATGTCTTATTTGATCATGCTGATGAGGCTTTTTCATCCCTTTTTACTTATTATAAGGTGACGCAGTTCGTAGGGCATAGAAATACGCTTTTATTGCTTAAGTACGTCTTATGAAACAAGTTTTATCTTTTGCATTCCTGCCTCACGTCCAATAATCTGCAGTTTGTTAATTTCTGTTCTAACTAACTAATGTCCTGAGATTATTGAGAAATTTCAACCATTTTCAGATACCTGGCCTACTACAGAATACCAAGTGCTCTTCTCTGACTCACAAACTCAGCAATTTTTGTGTAGGCAGTTAAATCACATAATATTAACCACATCAGTTCTCCTGTGTCATCGGTTTCATACTGTTAAAACCTGACAAATCACTTCAAGAGTTTATTCCCATGCATTACATCTTCTGTGGTTTCGCTTTTTATTGCTCCACTGTGGACAATTTCCATTCACACGCTCCATCTGTGTATGCTTTTCCCCATGGTGTGTTTCACCTGGGCTCCATGCCAGTCGACTACAGTTAAAGCGCATTTATGTAGAACAGTATGTGAAGCAAATAACAGATTTCATCCCAAGACCTCATTAAACAAATCAAGTAGACCTTGCTAAGAATTTCGCTGGCAGCCACACAAATACTGAAGACTATGTAAAATAAAATACACTAAAGACGTCAAACTCATTCAAATTTGTTTGACAGAATCAGTACTAGATAGTGACTTTAACTTAGACTTTTAAGTGTAATATAATATACATTTCTAACGTTAGAATATATTAATAATAATAATTACTATATTAATATTGTGTTAATTACTATTTTATATATATATAGATATATATAGATATATAGATATAGATAGATAGATAGATAGATATTAGTATGTATGTGTAAATATATAGAATAAATAAATTACATGTAATATTAAAATATCATACATAATTATATTTAAAACAATATTTTCAGATTATAATATACAGTACATTACTAATAATCTATCATGTTTGTAATATTATATTAACACTATATTAACATAAAAACTACAATTATATATATATACATATATACACACACATTAAATTATAAGATAATAGATAATATTATATTATCATTAACATTAAACACTATACTCTTAGATTATAATATATTAAAAATAATTACTATATTAATATTAATGTTTGAATTACTTTTAATTATATATATATATATATATATATATACACATAAAGAATTATATTAAATACAATATAATCAGAATATAACATACAATACATTGCCTAATAATCTATCATGTTTGTAATATTATATTAATTATTAACAATATATTAATATAATGAAAACAAGATTTTTGGGATTATAATATATACTCTTAGATTAATAATACTAATATATAAATTATTAATAATATAATTAATATAACTATATATATATATATATATATATATATATATATATATATATATAATAATTATATTAAAACATTCTTAGATTATAATATACAATATATTATTAATAATATGATATATTTGTAATATTATATTCATAATTAACAATTAATAAACAAAGACAACAATGAATAAATTATAAATAAATATAAAAATAAATTATAAATAAATAAAAATAATATTGATATTGAACACTATATGCTTCCATTATAATATATTCACATTACTTACAATACTAATAATACTAATACTTAATTAATATTAATATATTAATTATTAGTAATTGATTATATATTTGTATTATTAGCAATAATATAACAATAATTAATATAGCAATTGTGTGTGTATATAAATGTGTGTGTATATATAATTCATTATATACATTTCTAACAATATATTAATAATATAAACAAATACAGCAATTATATTTAGCAATAAATAAATAAATAAATAAATAAATATATATATATATATATATAGTCCATCTGCACTATTTATTAATTACTTTATTATTTATTAACACAACAAGAAATTGTGTGTAATTGGAATTTCTGTCCATCCAAGTAGGGATAATTTTACAGAAATAACTTATAAGATGTTAACTTACTAAGATCCTCAAACAAATATTCCAATTGTTTGATTAACTGAATAGTAATGCAAGCTCTGAAATGTTTCACCAGTAAGTCAGTGTTTCTTCTATCAGTGTTGACACATTCCAACACAAGCCCCTCCCCTTAGTGTTCCTGATACGCCACCCGGAGTCAAGAGTTAGCGGGTGACTGAACGCCGATGCTATCTCAATAATGATTGGTGACATCACACACATCACATGTTGGACACTCTTCAAGTCCCCCACTGCTTACATCCTCTATATTTACAAAACCCTGATAAGCCAACACAAACAGAAACTTGTAAACGACAGGACCTTGAGTTACACAAAATGGCTCTTTCCACCCAAACCCAATGACTGCAGTCCGAATATTTCCGTTCACACTGTTTCTCACAGAGATAGCAAGGCCATCCAAACCACAGGTTATTCATGAGGAGGCTTTGATAGGGAAAACACAGATGTTTAATGAAATGTTTGAGCCTGATCCTATTCAACTGCAGCATCCCTCAGTCTACTAATATATAACAGCAATAGACTTAGATTGGACAAGAGTCATATCTAAAGACCAGACAGACTTGCCGGTGGGCTTTTTCTACTTGGGTCAGTAACCAAGCACGCAGAATACCATAGTATTTTCACGGCTCTTGCAAGCACCACTCCCATTTTCAAACAGCAACACTATATATACACTAGACGTAGGTATAGTGTAATCTCCTGTGAGAAGTGACAAACACAGCAGTGCAGTGGAGAGAGCAAAATCACTTCAGAAGGCCTTTATTAGCCCTCTGGAGCCATGTTAAGTACTTTTTATAATGGATGGATGCACTTTTTTGGACTTCAAAATCTCAACACCCATTCAGCACTATTATAAAATATACTGCATAACTCCGATTGTATTCGTCTGAAAGAAGAAAGGATGGCTTGGACACCTAAGATGGCTTGAGTGTGAATAAATTATGGGGAAATTTGACTTTTTTAGGTGAACTATCCCTTTATGTAAGTCTTTTTTCAAGGTGAAATATGACCTGGATTTGTTTTCGAGAGATTCACCTAGACAGACTCATCAGTCTAGTGCTGTTTGCTTTCCTTTGACATGTGACAGGTTTTGACAATACTCGAGTATTTGCTCTGGATATCACTTACAAGCAGACACTTCAACAATCTATATAGATCTTTTGGATCCAAAACCCTTTTGATATATTGTGCAACCATACAAGCAGACTAATTCTCTTATTGTGTTTTAACAAGCTACTGATAATCATCATGGAATTCAAAAACTGTCAGAGACTGTGAACCCAGTGTCTGGTGCCAAAAAGCAAACTGTGGTGTTAGAACAACTGTTCTACTTAATTTACTCCAGGATGTTTAGATTAGCAAACAGAAGCTACTGTGGAAAGTCCCTGTATTTTAGAGCTATGCTGCAGTTAATGATGAACAGGCTCATCCAAGATTATCCCTTACTAAAATGGGAAAACTGTGACCATGAACATGTTTGGGACGGATGCACTAATGAGTTTGAGTAATCATTAGTAAACCTCGATGAATAGTAAATGAGACATCGAGACTTTTATCCAGGCTATCACTTATTTACCTCTAAATTTGCTGTATTGACAGCATTTTATATAAATCATTTTATCTGTGCCGCGATTAAGCATTTTTATGGTTATCGGTATCGGTTATTTTCAAAACCGATTTGATGATAAAATAAGTTAAAAGCATTTAAAAAAGTTTTGGTCAGAGCCTGTGTTATTCTTAATTTTGCATTAATTTTTAATTTTACACCAGACATTTATATCGGTTCAAAATATCGGTTATCGGTCTGCTTGATCTGTAATAATCGGTATTGCCATCAGCCCAGAAAAGTACATATTGGTCAACCCCTAAAAAATTACCTATACATTTGAGGAAAGTCTTATTTTCTTCCTTTAATTACAGTTATCTTACTGTAAAAGCAGTTCCCATGAATTGTTCAAATCTTATTGTACACTGTTGTTAGAAAGTTTGGGGTCAGTATAGTTTATTTATTATTGTAATATTTTAAAAATTAATACTTTCATTCAGCGAGGATGAATTAGATTGATCAAAAGTGACTGAATGCATTTACAATGTTACAAAAGATTTCCATTGTTTGAAACAAGCTGTTCTTTCAAGAAATGTATAAAAACAATTCTCAAAAAAAAAAAAAAAAGTAAAAATAATAAATAAATAAATATAATAAGTAAAGCAAAGTAAAATAAAATAAAAAGCAGCAGAACTGTTTTCAACATTGATAATAATAAGAAATGTCAGTAAAGACTGGAGTAATGATGCTAAAAATTTAGCTTTACCATCACAGAAATATTACATTTTCAAATATATTCAAGTACAAAACACAAATATAAACGTACAATAAAATGTCATAATATTACTGTACATTTGATCAAATAAAGGCAGCCTTGGTAAGCATAAGAGACTTTGAAAAACAAAAAAAATCTTACTGACCCCAAACTTTTGAAGAGTAGTGTATGTAAAAACCACAACAAATTCCTCGTGTGTTTGCGCACACTTGGCGAATAAAGCTAATTCTTATTCTGATTCTGATTCTGATAAAATATTATATTACAATGTTATGTGACCCTGGACCACAAAACAAGGCTTCAGTAGCACAGGTATATTTGTAGCAATAGCCAACAATACATTGTATGGGTCAAAAAAATTGGCCCTTATGACTGGTTTTGTTGTCCAGCTTCACACGTTACATTAATACATATATGGTATATTAAGTATTATTTAAAAAATGCTGTTCTGACTGTGGTCTTATTTGAAACCTAAAAACCTGTTTCATTTCAACTGTAATTAAATTGCCTTGAAGCCACTGAAGTATTTTCCATCCATATTGTTTAAAAATTCCCACTATGTACAGTAAAAGCAAAAGCAACACATACTGTATGCAGCCTTGGGCAGAAATACTGCAGGGGGAGGAAGTGGCATCAGCATTAGGTGTCAGACCAATAAACCCAGCACGTCAACACAGCTTAATATGAGAACATCAAAGGCAGCAGTCCTCAAACAGCTTAACCGTCCCCACTCAGCACTCTGTATTAAACCATCCCGACACGCGTGTGTGTTCAGTAAGCAGCTGACGGGCTGACATATCGTGTGGGCATCATGCATCCCTTGGTTAAAAGCAATAACATGGCAGAAAGGTGACCTGTAGCGCAGTTCAAAAACAGCGGCTGACACAAGGCCTCATTGTTGTGGGATCTGTACGCTTTGTGTGACGGCAGACAATGAGACGACTATTTATGCCATGGTACAAGCAAGTTTAGGCTCCGCGGTGAGCTCTACCTTCTCGATACAGGTTGCTTTTCATACATGTTAAGTCATTCACAACAAACCTGGTTCAAATAACAAGGAGATAGAGTTGCAACACCGTATGACTACACTGAAAAAAAAAAAGGTGTACAGTAGATTTCCCTTAAAACAAATTTCACTTGTTTGAAAATTTTACAAAGAATCAGTAGATATGGAGAACAAAATCTGCAAATATTTGGTGTGGATTTCTCTTGAAACAATTTTCACTCATAAATTATTTAAAAAATTGAAAAAGAATTGATATGGTGGCCCAAACCTCCAAAAATTTGGTGTAGATTTGGGTAGTGGTTGTATAGAATCATGCATGAGATGATGGGATCTAAGACCGGCCAGGGAGCCCCCACCAAGGACAAGAACAGTACGCCTGTGCTAACGCGGGATGAACAAAAGAGACAATGGGTCAAATACTTTAAAGAGACGCTCAATCAGCCGTCCCCACCGACCACCCTCCTGGACAACCTGCTGACACCAGCAGATAACCTACACGTTGAGGTAAGGCTGATTACGGTGGTAGAGACGATACAGGCACTCAAAAACGGCAAAGCCATGGGGCTGGACAAAATTGCACCCGATAGGGTCAAGTACAGACACCGAGACGTGGCCAGGGAACTCATGCACTTACTGAATGCTTCTTGGGCACAAGCCAAAGTTCCCTACATGTGGAGAAGAGGAGTCAGTGTCTGCCTTCCAAAGAAAGGCAACCTCTTGGACTGCAACAACTGGCGAGGAATCACCCTGTTTTTCGTGCTCAGGAAAGTGCTCTGCGTGGTCCTTCTATGATGTCTGCGCCAGGCCGTCAACGCATGGCTCTATGAAAAACAAACAGGATTTTTTGCTGAACGGTCCTGCTGACACCAGCGGATGACCTACACGTCAAAGTAAGGCTGATTACAGTGGCGGAGATGACAGCAGCAATTCGGGCACTCAAAAACGGCAAAGCTGCAGGGCTGGACAAAATCGGGCCCAAGATGGTCAGGTACAGGGACCGAGACATAGCCAGGGAGCTCATGCACTTATTGAATGCTTGTTAGGCACAAGGCAAAGTTCCTGACACGTGGGGAAAAATAATTATCGTCCACCTCCCAAAGAAGGGCAACCTCTTGGTCTGCAACAGCTGGCGAGGAATCACCCTGCTGTCTGTGCCTGGTATAGTGCTCTGCATGGTCCTTCTACGACTTCTGCGCTAGGCTGTCAATGCATGGCTCCGTGATGAACAAGCTGGATTCTGTACCGGACGGCCCTGCTGACAACACCAGATGACCTACACGTCGAGATAAGGCTGATTACGGTGGCGGAGATGACAGCGGTGATACGGGCACTCAAAAATGGCAAAGCCGCAGGGCTGGATGAAATCGCGTCCAAGACTGTCAAGTACGGAGGCCGAGATATGGCCAGGTAAGTCATGCACTTACTGAATGCTTGTTGGGTGCAACCCAAAGTTCCCAATGCATAGAGAAAAGGAGTCATCGTCCACCTCCCAAAGAAAGGGCAACCTCTTGGACTGCAACAACTGGCGAGGAATCACCCTGCTGTCCGTGCCCGGAAAAGTGCTCTGCATGGTCCTTCTACATATCAACGCATCGCTCTGCGAAGAACAAGCCGGATTCTGTGCTGGACGGTCCTGCTGACACCAGCGGATGACCTACACATTGAGGTAAGGCTGATTACAGTGGCGGAGATGACAGCAGTGATATGGGCACTCAAAAACGGCAAAGCCGTGGGGCCAGACGAGGCCATCTGCACCAGGCTATCAACACATGGCTTCGTGAAGAACAAGCCGGATTCCATGCCGGACGGTCCTGCAGCAAGCAAATACTCATCCTATGAGCCATCATCGAACTGAGTTTGGAATATCAGCAGTGGCTCTCGATAAATTTTTTTATCGACTTTACCAAAGCTTTTGACAGCATCCACCGTGAGAAGTTTGCCCAAATGTATGGTATCTCATGCAAATTTACCGACCTGTTCCGCGACCTCTACTGTGCCTCGAGCTACTGTGTTCGGACCGAAAACAATGTCACCGTTTTTTTCCCCTATCAAGACTAGGGTCAGACAAGGAGGTCGATCAATTTACCTATTTGGGCAGCGTCATTTTGGCAGATGGTGGCGTAGACCGCAATGCTGTCTACTGTATACCGCTATTTATGCTTCTGAAATGTGGAAGATGATGGCCAAATCCATCCGGCGCCTTAATACGTTCCACCAATGTTGCCTGACATGCATCCTGAAGATCACATATCGAGATCGGGTGACCAATGAAGAAGTGCTTCACCGGACGTCAAAAATTGTCTGCATGCGAACGGGGTGCATGGCTGTCCCCGAGCCCTCCTGATGACGAAAATTACATAATGCGGACGGTGCACAGCGTGGAGTGGTTTTCCCTTGAAATAATTTTCACTCATAAATTGTTAAAAAAAATTCACAAAGAATTAATAGATATGGAGGACCAAACCTGCAAACATTTGGTGTAGACTGCCCTTGAAACTATATTCACTCATAAACTGTAAGGTAATTTCACAAATAATTACAAAAATATGGAGGACCAAACCTGCAAAAATTAAAAATAAATAAACAAACAAACAAATGAATGAATGTAATAATAGTAAACTAAATAAAGAAATAAATTACTTGCTAAAAAAAATACAATTATTTTTTATTTCAATTTAGTCCTGAACTTATTTTTGTATTACTTTCCCACTGTTTAGGCCTATTATCTTATTTATTTTAATTATAATTTTTCTATCTATCTATCTATCTATCTATCTCTACATATATATGCTTTAGGCATCCACACATTTAATTACACACAACATTTTAAAGTATACAAAGAATGAAACAGTATTTTCTTGTATAAAGTACTTCAACAGTCTCCTAGAAATATTTTTTTACAGTGCATTTTTTACACCACAGGCAGAGCAGCGTGATCATCAAGCAGAAAACCAAGAGGAAGCTTCGTCGCATTAATAAAGAAGTTTCCACATAACACTTCCACACACATTAACATCAGAATGTCCAAGAGATCAAAACAGCTCTGATGTTACACGCATGGACCAACGTACTCAGAATGATTCATGGCTCGGTGTAGGCGGTTGTAAGTTCGATTCGGGCTCAACCCCTGGCCGGCCCCGAGCTCTACTCACCGGAGCGGATGCGTTGTGGCAGCTGGCTTGAATGCTGCACTCCTCCGCAGTAACAAGAGAAATGTCAGTCTTGAGCAGGTGCATTCGACTGTGGTACCGAGGCCTGCGAAAATGTCAGCGAGCCGCTCGGCACAGGAAAGCCCTGCTCACGGGGCAAAACGTCATGGCTCCGGCCTACAGGTCCCTGACATCAATACCACCCAATGCATATTGCATGGGATCTCCATCGCTCTCTACCTCAGTCAGCAGTTTGAGGTTCAGATGCCAAAAGCAGACGTTCAAGAACCGGAATGTCAAGGAAATCATTTGGGTACAGTGTTTGTTCAAAATGCAACTGGGAATTGCATCTCAGTTCCTAAACCTAGACAACGGATATCATAGAGTGACAAGCGAATCATGTAAACAGCTCAAAGAGTGACAGCTGAAGTAAGTGATGGACACTTTCAGATGCTCATTAAACTGCATTTAACTTTCAAGCCTCCAAAGACCCTCAGAAAACAAAAACGCATGGATTGCTTTGCAGTGTGTAGGACAGTTCAATCAAAAATGAAAATTTTGTCATTATTTAAGTCGTTCCCAACCTGTATGATTTTCTTTCTTTCATCCAACATAAAAAAAAGGTTTTGAGAAATATCTCAGTATATTTTTGTCCATACAATGAAAGCCTTTCGGGTCCGGAGTTGATTTGGTCTTCCTTGACTTTCATTGTGTGGACAATAAATATTCTACTTCTTTTGCAGAAGAAAGAACGTCGAACAGGTTTGAAACGACATGAAGGTGAGAAAATAATGACTTTTTAATTTTTGGGTGAACTTTTAACTACTTCCTAGCTGACAAAAATACGTTAGAAGAACATTTTGCGAAAGTTATGAAAACATTGTTTCTGAATGTTCTATGAACGTTTAAAATGTCCAGTTTTTTTAAAAATGATTTAAACGTTTGTGAACATTCCATTATAAAGGAACGTTCCATTTTAAACATCATAGAATGTTATTTTAAACATTCTGAAACAAGTATTTTAAAAAAAAATCATGTTCTATGAACAATGTATAAATAATGTTTTTGTTCTAACGTTTCCAAGAACATTATTAAACATTCTTTTGACATTACTGTAAGAACAGTTGTTCATAACTTCAAGAGAACCTTGCCAGAACGTTCCCTGTCAGCGGTGTTGATCTCAGTGAGAAAACAGGTACAAATTTCCAATGATTATTCTGGGAACAAAACGGTTGTGGTAAAACTGGTCAATCAGGACATGTATGTGCAGCTCTATGAAAATAAGTTCATGGTAATCACACAGTAGAAGGGCCTGAGGGCTCTGTGTATGTTCACAACAACCATACGAATGCTCTCCTTCACCTGTTCTCATACACTACTACTCCTGCCACCACTAATAATAAACAAAAAAACAACCAAAAATCAACCTCTTGTTTTTAATTCACTCTGACAGAAAATGATCAAACTGCTAAGATACTAAGAACTGCTAATCTGTAAGTGATATTCACTGATCTTCCTCAAAATCTCAAAAAGTGAAGATCAGAGAAATGGAGAATGAAGTCAAAGGTTATGAAGACTGTAAAGGCCTGCATATTTTTAACCATAAACAGCTACACATTGCAACATCTAAAATTCATCCATAAGATATTAAACTCAATTTCTAAATGCTTTAATTTGGCAATCATTCTGCGATGGTGTCATCAAAGAGCAATACAATTGCATGCTGTTTTCACAAGCCAGGGGAAGTGGACAAAGAAAAAAGCCTTTATCCTATTTTCCTAAGCACATGATCTTCACAGACAGCTTTGTTGAACCCCACAGTCATTACCAAGTGAAATCTCCATTGCAGCACATAGTGTGGCTGCTCACTGAGCCCACTGGGGTCAGGACTGAAGGAAGGGGCTTTATATACTATAATAAAAACTGGCAGTAAAACAAACACATACAATAGTAACAGGCAGAGACAAGAACTGTAATAGGCTTCACTGCAAAACAAATAGCAGAATACTATAAGAATATGCATTCAGATAATGGCTCATCTGAGATATGGAGTTCATCCTACACTGTATGACCCAGTTATCTACTGTACCAAGATCCTTCAGGATTTGACAGAGCGATCACAGCTGAGTTTAAGTTTCTGGTCAGTGATTATTCCTCTTTGGTTATCATAGTACAGCATAGTGGTGTGCAAATAATGTAAATAAATAGCAGTGGATATTTATGCCACTATATTATATATTTTTGCATTAGCTATAACGTTAAAGTGTATCTATATATCTATATATACATTTTTTTTCATTATTATGTTTATATATACATACTATATATACTTCTATATTATTAATATTTAACTTTTTTGACATATACATTATAATGCAATTTTTATTCATACTAGGCAAAATTCTGATTCTATATTATACACACAAGTACTCCAATATATATATATATATATATATATATATATATATATATTACAATGCCAGTAGTTATAAATTAACTTGATTTTAAATACATTTTTTACTGCACCTAAACTTTCTTGATATTTTGTATGATACTACACATGGGAAAGACTACTCAGTACTGCTTAAAATGAATAAAAAGTTGTTCTTTACCAAAAAAGCAATACTTACAGGATGTTTTTTTTAAAATTCAACTCACCTGTAGTATTTGAAATCCCGACTGATTTTAAATCCTCCTGTTGTGAGTTGTCGTCCCGCTCCTGTGTTATCATCGAACTGCGCTGCTCCATATAATAAAGCCATACGAGGTACATTTCCTCTGACCAATCACCTGTCATGTGCTGTAGGAGGCGGGTCTTATCGCGAAACGATTTCCATATTATGTGCAAATAAACTAAACACTCATTACAATGCGTTGAAAGTATAGTGGAACTCTTTTAATTTAGCACCGGTAGTGAGGGGGTAATATTTTAAGAAGCACAAGAGCGGTAAAACAGACTTTCTTCTTTAGTTTCCTCACGTGTTTTGTTACTAATAAACGATACAATAAGGTTATAAAGTACATATTTGAATACGTTGTGTTGCAGTGTCGCCTTTGTCTTCAAATATGCTCCGTTACAACTAGTGACCGCCTGTTCAGGTGGTTCTGGAAACCTGTGGAGAATAGCAGCGCCATCTTCTGTGCAAGCCGTTCAAGTTCATAAATACAGAAAGGATGTACAAGTGCGCATGCGCAAAACAACAGGGCCGTTTAGCCGCGCAGGTACACGCTAGGAAGTCCATAACAAAATTTGAAGAGAACAAAAGCATATGTGACCCTGGATCACAAAACCAGTCATAAGGGTCAATTTTTCAAAATTGAGATTTATGCATCATCTGAAAGCTGAATAAATAAGCTTTCCACTGATGTATGGTTTGTTAGGATAGGACAATATTTGGTCAAGATACAACTGTTTGAAAACCTGGAGTCTAAGGGTGCAAAAAAATCAAAATACTGAGAAAATTGACTTTAAGGTTGTCCAAATGAAGTTCTTAACAATGTATATTACTAATCAAAAATTAAGTTTTCATATATTTACAGTAGGAATTTTACTAAATATCTTCATGGAACATGATCTTTACTTAATTTCCTTATGATTTTTGCCATAAAAGAAAAATCAAAAGTTTTGACCCATACAATGTATTTTTGGCTATTGCTACAAATATACCCCAGCAACTTAAGACTGTTTTTGTGGTCCAGGGTCACATATTATCGTGGAAATAAACCTAGGAGTATTTTAATATGTGTGACCCTGGGCCACAAACCAGTCTTAATGTTTTGAAATTGAGATCTATACATCATCTGAAAGCTAAGCTTTCCACTGATTAAAAAAATTAAAATATTAAGAAAATCGCCTTTAAAGTTGTGCAAATGAAGTTTTTAGCAATGCATATTACTAATCAAAAATTAAGTTTTGATATATTTGCAGTAGGACATTTACAAAATATCTTCTTGGAACATGATCTTTACTAATATCCAGATTTCTGGCATTAAAGAAAAATTTATAATTTTGAGCCATACAGTGCATTGGCTATTGCTACAGATATACCTGTGCTATTATGACTGGTTTATGGTCCAGGGTCACATATTATTAAATCACGACTAAATCATGAATTATCACTGATTATTTATTTCCAAAACATGTCAGAAAATTAATTACACTTATTGTGCTTTGTATGGTGCACATTATAATTTCAACATTTCAAGCCGTGATCCCCTTCCACCTCAGAAATACAAGGCAAACATGTTTTGTATAAAATATATTTTTCTTTAAGAGACATGCATTGCAGATATTCAGTTCATATAATGGTATATAATGGTCATCCAGCCCGGTCTTATAGCTGGTCACCGTTACAAAAATTAAGCATGGTTTTACTACAAATAAAACTAAAAAACCATGGTTACTATACTTAAACCATGGTAACTACAAATTAACTATGGTTTTGGTATTCTAACCATAGTTTAACCATGGTATTTGTAATAAAACAAATGGTAATCAATACACCAAAAAAAAAAAAAAAAAAAAAAAAAATATATGGTTACTACACTTTTACTATAATAAAACTGTGGTTCTACAAATGGTAATTAATACGCCAAAAAAAAAAAAAACATGGTTTCTACACTTTTACTATAATAAAAGCATAATTTATTTTCATAAGCAAGCTGGTTTTAGAGGGGTTTTGGACACTTCCTTAGCTGGTCAGGTTGGTCTTATCTGGTCAGGCTGTAAGACCAGCTAAAACCAACTACTTCCTGCTTAAACCAGCTAAGACCAGCCAACCAGCTTAGGCTGGTTTTAGCTGTTTCATTATAGAGTAAACATTTTTCACTGTCTCAAATCATGAAAGAGTGCAGATATTATACTTGTGGTTCTCTGACTGAACCGAGGAGTTCAAACAGTCCTTTGTTTATCAGGAAATGACAGTCTGGCACAACTACAAAGTGCACGACAAAGTGCTTAAAGCAGATTACATGCTATTGGGAAGAAGAATAAAGCACTACTGGTTAGAAGGACCTTATTGTAACTACAATGTAGAATTGACCTATCCTATATCTTCTTGATTTCTAACTTATAGATGGTCTGATATCCATCATCCCATGCATACAGTTGCTTATCCTTTGGGTGGAAGCGCAAAGCAGAGTGGGTGGTGTAACGCTTTGGGAAGAAAAGCACAGGGATGCTTTCGGTGTAGATGGTATCATGGATATCAAACAAGCATTGGATGCTGGACCTTCCACCATAGTGTGAGTTGTAGACCACATATAAGGTACCACAGACTATGAAAGCTGCTTCTGCATCACGACTATTGCAGTTGGTATCCCATGTGTGCTCCACTGCCAGACTGCTGTGGTCCAGCTTGGTGATCACCAAGTTGCCGCCAAAGTCTGGGTCGGCATGAATGGACCAGAGTCCCATTTCATCTACGGCCAGATCCAGCTGGGTTTGAGGATTGAGGGAATATGCCGGCATCCGACCAGCTCCAGGAAGCAGCACCCGATCGGCTACCGTACGGTTGCTCAGGTGGACCTTCAGGATCTCATTGTTGGTGTCTGCGTTGTGGTAGTACACAAAGCCATTGTAGACCACGTGGCCGGTTCCATGCCAGGGAAAAGGAAGATGGATAACTTCTGTTTTTTTGGTGGAGTTTGGTTCGGTGAAGGTCTTTAGGGAGGCGTATGCTAATACTGTACTGTTTCGAGTGCCACTAAAGAAGTAAATCTTAGCAGAACCCTTTGTCGGATCCTTCATCCAGGATCCATTGGTGTCACCTGCTTTCTTGACAATTTTGAGAGACTTGATACCCACAACTTCTGAACTGCAGTCTGGAAGAATCAAGGTAAAAAAATGTATTAATTATGAGGCGATATTAGAGATAATTTTAATTTAATTTTGCATGCAACGTTTTTACATTCAGATTACCTTTGCCATCATGTAACGCTCATTTAAAATTATTTTTTGTAAAAACACTAATAATTTAATAATTAATTAATTTAATTTATTCCTGTGATGGCAAAGCTTTTTGTGATGGTAAATTAAATGTATAATTTATTATATAAATAAGTTAGAAATATATAATAAATTATAATATTTTAATTATAATAATTATACATTTAATATTATTATTAATTATAATAATTTATTATAATTCAATACTGTATTTAACACTTAATCTATTACAAATCTCAAAAGGAATATGCATTTTTCATATTGTACATTCATAGTGTACATGTACAAAACACCAATAACACTAATAATTTAAGAATTAATTTGATTTATCGCTGTGATGGCAAAGCTTTTTGTGATGGTACACGTTACTTATAATTTATTATATTATAATTTATAAATATATATATAATAAATTATAATTGATAATAATTTAATTTTAATAATTATAATGTTAATATTATAATTATTAATTAAAATAATGTTATAATTCAATTGTTTATAGACTAAATTAAAGTATTTAACACTGTTAATCTTTAGCAAATCCCAAAATGATTATGCATTTTTCATACTGTAAGTTATAATGTTGTGATGCCTACATTCACTTGTAGCATTTAAAATATCCAGTTTTGGTTTTAGTGTATTAATGTATTTAGTATTTGAGTTTTTATTTAGCATTTAAGTCAAGATTTAAATATTGGTACATACTTTCTTGTAGACATTTAAAAAAATATACATTTGCATGCTTTATGTCATTCTTACAGAGATGCACAATAGATTGGTATCATATCAATTATGAAGTAATATTAGCGATTACTACAATTTATTAGTGTTTGCATTGGATTAATAATGATAATAATTTATAATTTAATAATTTAATTTTGCATTCAATTTTTTTACATTTAAGATTACCTTTGCCATCATGTAACACTCATTTAAAGTTATTTGTTTTAATAACACTAATAATTTACGAATTAATTTTATTTATTTCTGTGATGGCAAAGCATTTTGTGATGCCAAATGTTACTTATAAATTATATAATAATTTATAAATATATAATAAATTATATTTTAATATAATTTAATTATAAAAACAATATTATAATTATAATATTATTTTATTACAGTTTAACACTGTATTTATCGACATTAATCTTTAGCGAATCTTAAAATGAATATGCACTTTTCTTACTGTACATTATATTGCTGTGAAGCCTAAATTGTAGCATTTAAAATATCCGATTTTGGTTTTTAGTGTATTAATTTGTTTAGACAAAATAGTATAAGATGTAAATATTGCTGCACATTTTTTTGTAGACACTACAAAATTAAACATTTCAAATGCACTCAAATTATTTATACAGTTTTATACCTCAGGATATTAAATCTCCTTAATGTAATGCACATATTCAAGCGCCAACACCAAAAAATGACCTGAAAATTAAAGCTGCAGGAAAGCTGTAATTCAAAATGATAGATCCCTAAACATCTTATTTACCTTTGCCCTTAGGGATCACAGATGTCTTTTTTAGTTTGGCTTCTTTCACCTGGTGCTCGATCAGCGAGTCCTCAATGTCAACCTCAACGGTGTCAGGGATTTTTTCATGCAGGTATTCCACATCTCTCTCCACTCGGTCCAAACGCATAGCAAAGGTGTCAAGCTGACCTTTGACCTCTGATTTCAGCACATTGATCTTGCTCGTTTCACCGTGTATCTCCTTGGACATGTCATACATCCTTCGACTGAAGTGCTGGAAGTCTTGCTCGCATTTGATCAGTCGTCCCTTTTCATATAAAAACATTTGTGACTGATTACACATTAAAACAAAAATGAACATTCACTGGTAAAACATCTACTATATTTTAAATGTTGCAATGTATGACATGCTTGCTAGAAACTGTTTAATCTGAATACAAAACATGGAGAACCTGGACCCCCTAATTTGGCCAAGATCAACATCCTTGTTAGTGTTGGAGTAACATTTAAAATTATCAACTTATGGCAGCTGAATAATAGTGTTATGAAACTAAATGTACTAAAAAGAGTAGTTTAGAAAGAGTTATATCTAAAAATTTAGCTCATAGTAAGCTACAGATTAAAATTGGTTTATGTTAAAGCATGTAAAAGAACAAATGTATTTGGCAACAAAATCAGCTGTCTTTAAAAAAATGTCCTACCTCCAGCTGCTGAAGTTGTCTCTGAAAATATTCCATAATAAAATCAGGAGTTGTCCTTTGAGCTTGTCCCGTTCCAAGCAAAAGAAATACAGTTACCAAAGACAAAAGCATGGTGTATATTTTCATCTTTGATTACTGTCTCGTTTAGGTAGCCTTATATAATAAAACCGAGAGAACTCCCTTCTTATCTAATGTCAGTCTGGTAAAAATGGAGCCAGGTGGAGTTCAAGAAGCAACTGGTTGTTTGTTATTCAAATTCTGGAACTGTATTGGATGAAAGATGCTGAAAAGGCAGGTCTTCACAAGCTGTGTTTTTAGTCGTAATAAACTCCAGATGTCCTGACACGCTTTCACTCGATAAATCAACTCTGCATATCATACGATTCAAATTACTGCATATTTACAGTATAATATACACCATACCTCTCTCCCCTTCAGTTTGTCCATTAGCCTTTTAAAAGTTCAAAGTTGGAAATCTGAGAACGTGAAACACATCAGGACACTTTCAGGAGCTTCAGGCAGTCTGGCTGTCCAAAATAACTACAATTTTGGCACCCAAGCAGACATTTTCCTGCCAAATAAGTGATGTGGGGGAAAAATGACTTTGTTCCTGGAAGAAGTCTCATCTCAACGCTCAAGAGCTTTGTGTTTTGTCTTCAAATACTGAGTTGTAAATTCAACGATATATTTTGAACCATATTTTGAATTTATTAATTTATTATTTGATTTGAATTGGTCCTAGAAACAAAGCAATAAACTCATTCCATTTTCATTAGTAAGACCCCTGGTGAAAAAAACAGCATATGCTGGTAGGTATGTTTTGATGCTGGTTTAAGCTGGTCCTTTGCTGGTTTTTGCTGTTTTTTTGATGTTGCTGGTCAAGGACCAGAACCAGCAAAGGACCAGCTTAAACCAGCAAAGGACCAGCTTAAACCAGCATCTAAACCTACCTATCGGTATATGCTGGTTTTTTCACCAGGAACAAAAAAACTATTTAGCATTAATTGCTAGTTTCTTTTCAAACCCTTGAACCTCCCAGAGAAATTGTAATGTGGCAATTCTGTTTGTCCATAAGATGGCGCCTTAATACAAAAACAACATTGTAAACAACATTGAATCCTGGGAACAGGATTCAGGATTCACATGTGTCCCTTGTTGATTTTGTTTGCAAAGACAATGAGACTGTGTTTACACAGATTAGACATATCCATTTCCCAACATCTCTGGTTTATCAGTGATTATCTGAAATTCAGCATTTTCCCTTGGATAATTCCCTTTAGACGTTTATATGCTTTTGACTGGCCCAAATTATGCTAGTCAATTATTCAGGCTGTTATATAATGGCATCATTCAAAATTTTGTCTCATCCTAAACAGAAAATACCAAAACAAGACTTGTGCATTATCTACAGCATTAGATCTTTAAATATATGCTTTGTTAATTTGCTGTGGTTACATTTTATTTATTGTATTATTATTTAATTTCAAATTAAATGGAAATGAAGCTCGGGCAGTTGTTAAGAATGAGGTTTGATTGTCACGAGAGGACTGAGCTTTTTATCAAAGAAAACATAGCAAAGGGAAAGCGACAGGCTCAAATGATGTAGAAACATTTGATGTGGAAACTTTCGTGGCCTAATTCGATCACAACTCTGCAAATTCTAGGACTTGATTTACTAAAGCACACTGCGAATACATGAAGAGAAAATCAACAACAAAAAAGCTATATAAATAAAAAGCCCTAGTTTTGTGTTTCCAAAAAAATCATTATTAAACTCATTTTAACACTACTTCAACACACCTTGTCCTAACACTACTTCTATTAATAACCATATCTAAGTGGCTGGTGACCAAACTCTAACCAAGCAAAGCGAGACAAACCCCCTCAGCAAAGCTTCCATTAGTGGAACATTGTGTCTCTTCCAATACTGAATGAGTTTAACAACATCTCATCATCAGTGACTTCATGTCCCTATCTCAAGCCCATAAAAGCTTGCTAATGCGTATGTCTGATGTTATTTTTTTAAGCTTATAACCATCTCTGCTCTGGAGAGTTGCATCTAATGGTAATGGCTGTGGTTATTTACACAAAAGACTACAGTATAAAACAACACACCCCTAAAACGACTAGAAATTAATGTGTTTATCTCTACAGTTGAACTTTTGTACACAAATTAATGAGTGTGGTAGGTAAATCTGTTCGGAAATATCAGACAACACACTACTGACAGACCCAAACATTCCTTCTACCATCAAATGAGGGCATGCCTGGTCCCCATACAGTCTCCACAACTGAGCCAACCCTCTGACACACTTCCATAATTCCCTCTCATCTTTTTTTAGAGTTTTATCCCTACCGGCTCCTAGCTGTTTAGAACTACACATGCAACAACACTTTCATGACTTTGTCAGTAAACTTCAAAGCACTAATTTATGATTCCTGATAGATTTGCATCCTTTGTGTCAAGTAGAAAAGACTGAGGAGATATAAAAAGACTGTAGATATAGGGGTGCATGCTATAGTCCCAGTTAACAAAAGAAAAATAATGTTTGAAGAATAGTTTGATAACATTTTCATTAACTTTTGAAATTTTATTCCTGAACGTTGGCCAAAGTTTTGAGAACTTGGCTTAGTTCCAATGTTGCATAAACTACATGTATTGGTTTAAAAAAAAATGGCAGAAAGTGAGACAGGCAGAAATGTGAAGCACAAAGGGAAAAAACAGTTTTGCAAGCCCAGACTTGACTGAAACACAAAATAAAAGCAGCATCGCAAATAAATTAGCAGCTATGGCCATGGAAAGTGTGTTGCAAAATCATTGCTTCTATGTTTCATTTATATTTTGCAGTTCTTTAATTTTGTTGGCAAAACATTTTTCTCACAATACTTCATTTTCTTTTGGAATTCTTTATTTTTGTTTGCAAAAAACACTTATTTTTTCTCAATACTGTCATTTTCGTTTGCAATACTTAAATTCTTTTGCAATACACTCTTAAAAATAAAGGTGCTTCACGATTCCATAGAAGAACCTTTTTTGTCTAAATGGTTCCATAATGAACCTTTAACATCTGAAGAACCTTTCTGTTACACAAAAGGTTCTTTGTGTTGAAAGAAGGTTCTTCAGATTATAAAAAGGTAAGAAAGAGATGGTTCTTTAAAGAACCTTTGACTGAATGGTTCTATGTGGAACCAAAAAGGGTTCTTCTATGGCATCGCTGTGAAGAACCTTTTAAAGCACCTTTATTTTTAAGAGTGTACTTCAATTCTTTTGGATTGTTTTGACTCCATGTAAAGGTTTTTTTAAATAACCCTTTCACGCGTACGATCACACCGGTGTGATTCGAACGTTCAGCGCGTCACGTGATCAACTGCTGAATTCAAATCTGCTTTGGCGCTTTGGCTGGTGCTGAGCCAGATCCGACGCGCTGAGCGCTTGTCATATTATCGCAACTATTCCGTGTTTTCAGCCATATAATGCTTATTTTAGGTTCCAGACATCTACATACACATACATCCTAGTAAAACGATGCCTTTATATTTAGCAAAATACACGCCAATGTCTATGGCAGCGGCAATAATGGTCCTTACAAATGTTATCTGATGACATGTTTTATTGATATCATATACACATTGTGTAGGTAACAATAAAGTTTACTCTGCTCTTCTCCAAGCTCACCAGAGACTTACTTTAATGTTTTTCGGGAGGAGAGAATGAATTTGCGTTTTGTAAATCCTACAGCTCGGATTCAGCGCGAACTAACATGGCGGCGCCCATCACTCTGCATAGATCAACCAACACGCTCATTATAAAAGTGTTTAAACCTCCAAATACATTTACTTGCACATATTTCAGAATCGGAATATCAGATATTTCATAATACAGTCGGCACGTTTGTGAATATTAATAATAAAAAGGGAAAAACTATATAAAAGTGATACATGTGTCATACAGCGCTATTGTGGCTGCATTGTGTCAGGTGACAAACATGACGCGTCGCCATGGAAACAATAAGGCTTTACGTTCTAAATAACGGTCGCCTAAAAAAAACTCACTCTGGGGGCTCAGTTAGAATATTTTAAACTCACGTGTGAACATTTTAAACTGGTGTTATTCACATTCACTTTATTTTTTTTAACATTTTCAGTTAACCAAGAAGAAAGCAAGTAAGCATATTGAAATTTATCGATAAAGTGTCATTTCTTCCATTAAAATACCTTTTCGGCTGTACGTAATTGATGTCTAGCTTCACTTCCCCAAAGAGTGTTTTACGGTATCAAACCCAGGGTTACCAGGTTTTCACAACAAAACCTGTACAATTGCTACTCAAAACTAGCCCAAACCAGGCCTGGTGTCAAGGGGGGGCTTAGATCTGAAGGACTGATTTTAAACGTTTAAAAGCTAAACCGAATGTGATTTCAACCAAGGAGTATCCCTCTGATCTGATTTGTGTCACCTTAGATTCAATTTGACCCACTCTAACCCCCCAAAACTCATCAGTTTTAACCATTCGATGCAGACGATCACTAGTGTATTTAAACTTTCACAGATAAATTCCAACCGGGTCGTGTGTCCTGGTGCCAGGACTGGCCCAAACGTAGCCCAATTGTGTTTCAAGGGGGTTCCCCCGGTAAAAATCACGTTCTGGGGGGTTAAATACACATTTTTGTGGTGGGGTTCTTTTGGTAAAATGAGCATTCTAAGAGCTAAACATTATGTTATTGGGGTCGCTTCAACCCGCAGACATGAAAAACAACCAGCTGCAATTTCGTGGGAGAACAGTGGACTTGGCAACACTGAACATCGCTCTGTTTGAAAATTCTGAACTATTAACCAATGGCATGCTTTTATGGGCAGGACTGTCTCTCTTCGACAAATCACAGACAAAAGGAGTGTTTAGAAACGGAACACAACACTCCACCGAATGTTCCGAAACTTGTTTGAATACACCTTATTCTTAACGAGAACAATAACAACGTGCAGTAAAAGGTAAAACTGTTTGTGCTACAACCCAGTGTGTTCATAATTAAGATAATACATTAAAATAATGTGGAAAGACACACCAATTTGCAATAGCAAGCAGCAAAACGAGCTGTTTTGTACAGCTAAAAGTAGCTGGAGGCAGATGAGACTGGAAGCTAGACCCATAAAGTTCACAAATGTCCGCGCCCACTCTTAGGGGAAAAATAAGGTAGATAGTCTCAGTATAGGTGTAGAAATGACTAACATTTAACATTAGTTACCAAATCAAAAGATACACATGAAATTAAGCATCTAATTGTGAATGTATAAGATGTAGGAGTTCTGTGTGAACAGAGCCTAATAGTGTATGTCTGTTTTTTCTTTGGACGTTACATGATGTCTTACCTTCTTAGTTCTGTACTTTGAGGAGAAACCAGACACTGGATATTCGCTGCTTCAATGAAGAGTTATTGCTTAGCTGGAACATCTATAACATTAGGAATCCCTCAAGGCTCTATTCTTGGACTGGTTTTATTCAGCCTTTATTGCCTTGCCACCTCCTGGGAATGTTATCAGAGCATCTCTTTGATATTTGAAATGCTAAAAATCATATTAAAGTCATTTAGGACACATGACTATTGTCCTGTCTGAGGCTGGACATGATGTTACAAACATAACTTTGATCTCTTATTCAGTATGTGTTATCTGGCACTAATAGATGCACTATTGTTATGGCTCATTTGACTGTTTGTTTTGTCTGAAATGAGAGTTGTTTGTATTTACTGACCTTGTCACTAATGTCTTCTGTTTGATGTTTTCTTTGACTAGTTGTTGAAGTCTTTGTTTTGGTGATTACACTTGCTTAGCCTGGCAGCGTTTATTAAACATGCTTTGAGAACAGAGACCTGAATGTCTATCTTCTGAGCTTGCGCTGAAGAAAATTAATCACCATTGAAACATTCTGTCTTGCACCTTGGGACTTAGTGGGAAAGCAAACAGTCTATTTATTCCACCTTAATGTACACAAGAATTTGAATATTCATGTGGTGTACTAACATGTGTGTTGTGTACACATACCGAATGGTGGAAAAATACATTGGGGTCCAAAAGTCTGACACCACAGTTGAAAGTTGGAAATAAACAGACAGTTGAAAGAATTGTACAAAATAATAAAAAGTGCATTAAAATGACAAAAATGCTAAATAATGTAATATATGTCTTAGAGAGATGAATCACCCTGACATATGGTGACATTCCCATGTTGATATATTATGCATTATCCCATACTCTAAGTGCTTTGGTGGTCTTGCTGAAACTTGATCCGTATTATGAAGATGGATATGATAGAGACACCCTTACAGGAATCTGACAGGAGGGAAAAAACAGAATGCACACCCACGCTATTTGTGCAAATTCTGCCATACCCTTATTAATCAGCATTTATATATATATATATATATATATATATATATATTATTTGAACACATTTTTATAATTTTTGTCTGTGTGTGTGTGTTAGGACCCAGATTTTACATTGGACATTAAGAGGCAACCCAACACTAAGGTGACCAGATATGGAAACATGGAAATAGAAATTCTAAATATCATTGAAAAATCTCTGCCTAAAGGAAACATCTAAATTCTGTAATTAAGTACTCACCTTCATGTTGTTCCAAACCCATAATCTTCACAACACAAATTAGTATTTTTTTAATTAAATTTGAGAACCTTCTGACCCTGCATAGACAGCAACACAAATGATGTTTGATAACAAAGTTCGGGAGGAGCATGATCAGATAATCAACTAATTTGGCACAGGTGCAACTCGTCTAGCTATCACAAGTCATATATAAGCACACAGCCAACTTACCTCCATCATTCGACTGTTTTTTCGGCATCCCCCCTCCATCCCAACTCCTCACTCTTAATCTATCCTCATCCTATACTTGGGATGGGGGGAGTTCTCTGGGTTCGGGCCATATTCCGGGCTCGGAGCCCTCCCACAGGACAGCACGCCAAAATATGCTTACTGTTTACTCAACCAGATTAGATGTGAGGGTGAACTCGTGAATTGACACATTCAAGTCCCAGAAAGGTACCTTAATAAAATTACTGTTGAGCCACTGATGTCACATTGACTATTTTCACGATGTCCTTACTACCTTTCTGGGCCTTGAATGTGTCAGTTGCGTTGCTGCGAATTCAGGGTCAGCTCTCGGATTTCATCAAACATATCTTAATTTGTGTTCTGAAGAGGAACGAAGGTTTTACAACAACATGAGGGTGAGTAATTATAGTAATTACAACTTTTGTTTTCACCTTTCAAATGTTATTTTGTGCTTTTGGAAATGGATCTTCAATATCCATAATTAGGCGTATTGTTTTGCATTTTATGCTCATTTTGAGCACAAAGTATGTGTTTTCTACGAATGTAATTGTGTTGTTTAGCTGATTATGGGAAAGTGTCGCTGTCTGGTTGCCTTACCCAACACTTTATTCATAATTTTCTGAGGATGAAGGCATATCGTGCAACTTCTACCATGAGAATTTGCAACAAAAAATTGTAGAGTTAGAAAGAAAAATGCAATGCAATCTCAGTGCATTTAAATGTTGATCAACCTATTCATATCTCTGCCCTATGCACGATTATATAGCTAATTGCTTTTCATTTTTTTCTTCATTTAGCATGATTATTAAACCTGAGAACAAATTTGAAAAAATTTGACAAAAAAAAAAAAAGTTGTGTAGAGATTGTGCTTGATGTTTAAAACTGAATTAGGGTTTAGTTGTATATATACAGTTGAAGTCAAAACTTTACATACATCTTGATACTTAATACTGTGTTGTTACCTGAATGACAGCTTTTTTTTTTTGTTTTGTTTAGTGATAGTTGTTTATAAGTCCCATGTTTGTCCTGAACCCATGTTTTCACACTGAGGACAACTGAGGGAATCATATGCAACTATTACAGAAGGTTCAAAAGCTCACTGATGCTTCAGAAGTAAAACAAAACAATTCATTAAAACCTTTTGAATTTGAAGATCAGGGTAAATGTAACTTATTTTGTCCTCTGGGAAACATGTAAGTATCTTCTGTAGCTTCTGAAAGGCAGTACTAAAATGAAAAAAAAGAAGATGTTTAGGCAAAATAAGAGTCCCTTAGTTGTCCTCAGTGTGAAAAGATGGATCTCAAAAACATACAGTCATTTTCGGAAAGGGTTGAAATACACAAAAATTTGAAAAAACAAAAAACAAAACAAAAATTTTGTGGGACTTGAAGGATTTTTCTGAAGAACAGTGGGCAGTTTAACTGTTCAGGACAAACAAGGGACTTACAAACAACTATCACTACACAAAAAACAGCTGTGGATCATTAAGGTAAAAAAACAGTAATAAGAATAAAGATAGAGTCATTTTTATAATTTCAACAAATTTTGTCTTGTGGACTAGATGTTTTCTATGAAATATCTTATTCAGGTCAGTACTAAATAAAAAATAACATGCATTTTGCATGATCTCTCTTATTTTGGTAAAATAATTAACATTTTGCAGAATTTGCAAGGTGTATTTAAACTGTATCTGCATGTATTTATAGTGGATTTTTATGTGCATTAAAGTGTATTAACATGCAAAAATGTTTGTGCGTGTACAACGAGTGATCATGGGGGTATCATTGTATTGTTTGAACAGTGATATAGCCGTAGAACAGAGCCTTAATTCTTCTGTGTATGAATTGCGTTCTTAGCAGCCAATAACAAACTTTTATTGGGTAATTGTGAGAGCATGGAATTCCCTTGACGGTTAAACCGGATAGATGATCAATCCTTCACAGGCTTTTCAAATAAGTGATGCGTGTTAACTGCGAAACCCTAATATTCAGGAATTCCCCTGGGTTGTAAATCAGGGACATGTAACCATAGCATTGCTCACCTAATTGGCTTCCATTTAAAGCTGGAAGCACACATGGGCTGCAATTCACCTCTGAACTGTAATCAGAGAGGATATATAGCTTGTGAGGATTATAAAGAGGATGGAGAGATGAAAAATAAAATCACAAACCTGTAGTTAAGGATATCATGGTTTCTATTTTGCATCAAAATAAGCCTGAAGTCACATACAGTATGAATACCTTACTTGGCTAAATGAACCATCAGTAATATTTCCAATGGACCACAGTAACATGCACCTGATGTCAGTGATGTTTCAATTGCAAAACTGATTAGCTAGTCTACCATTTGAGCCTCGGAGGCTTCAACATATGTTTGTGTAACCTATAATCTGATTTAGAAAGCACTAGAATGTGTTCTCTTTAGCATGCACATATTAGCAGAGAAAATCACACATTGCCATATCATATTCTGGCTTAATTGGATGCGACCCTTGGTAACACACCCACTCTCAAGTTTAATTTAAAGGTGCAAAAGTAGAAGAATTGAGGTAATTAACCAAATCATGCATGGATATATCATCCAGCTTGCCGTCGGAACAGGTGTGCGGGGGTTGTAGTAGTGTGGAGTGGGGAGAATTGTCACTGTAACTGGACTGCTACTCTGTTACCGAAGACATGGTGTGCAACAGCTGCAGAGTTTCACAAAAAACAGTGCAATCTATAGCTAGTCTTCTTTTTAGAAGACATGACCGAGTGTAAGACGATCCCAAATATAAATTCAAGGCTTTTATTTTGAAAGGAAAGTTCACCCCAGAATTTTTTTGGTAAGGGTGACCAGACGTGCTATTTCCCGGGGACATGTTCAGCACAGGATTTCTATATTGCAAAAATTAACCAGGTGTTGGTTGTTTGTACTGCGCCGATCGATCATTACATGACACCAATGATCGCATGGAGCATCTGCTCTGCTCTCTATAGCTCTCACTGTACTTTGTCACACAATAATCAATCGGCGCAACGCAAATAAGCAACACCTGGTTATTTGAGACAATTTAGAAAAGCATGTGTTGAACATGTCCCCGGGAAGTGGCACGTCTGGTCACCCTATGTTTGGAGCTCTGGAGGCTGAATTGCCTTTCACTTTCTTAGAGTTCCGGAAGTAAAAAAAACAATACATTTTCTCCATAGGGCAATTGATTTTGAATAATAAATTAAAAACTATTAAAGACAAAACTACAGTGAATTACAAGGTTGTTAATCGATGATATGACATTGTTGAAGCCTTCAGTCCACACTTATTCTATTTTTTTTAAATAATCATGTTAATCAGTGGAATTTCTGATGGAAAAACTACATTACCCATGATTTTGAATAAATTTCCACCAATCACAAAACTGCAACAGCCCACTGCGACATGCGCTCTCGAACTTAAGGGTTAGTTTAGCCAAAAAATTACTCACCCTTATGTCGTTCCAAACCTGTAACACCTTTGTTCATCTTTGGAACACAAATTAACATATTTATGATGAAATCCGAGAACTTTCTGACCCTGCATACACTCTTAAAAATAAAGGTGCTTTCAAAGGTTCTTCACAGCAATGCCATAGAAGAACCATTTTTGGTTCCACAAAGAACCATTAAGTCAAAGGTTCTTTAAAGAACCATCTCTTTCTTACCTTTTTATAATGTGAAGAACCTTCTTTCGCCACAAAGAAATGTATATTTAAGTATATAAATAATCAACATCCCAGTTCACACAGATCAGTGAACGTGGCTAAAAATGCTGTATTATAAACGCATTCCTATAGACACATAAAACCACATGTGCATGGCACCTTTTTCACAAATTTTCATAGTTTACACTGAGAAGGCAATGGTATCTTCAAAAACTGTCACTTTAAAACATTTTCAAAAGATAGTATTTTTTGGCCCACCTGAAACTCTGTTGTCAGGTAAAGAAACAACCAAAACAACGTTTTGTTGGAGTTGTGTAAACATTGCCTAAACCAGGCTAGTACAACTTTTCTACATATCGCCCTTTCACATTATTAAAGGGGTCATCGGATGCTAAGTTCACTTTTCCATGTTGTTTGAACATTAATGTGAATGTGAATATTAAAGATTACAGTTGTGGGATTACAAATTTAAGAATGTGTTTAAAATATGCTGATCCTATGCATATTTGTTATAGGTTCCAATATAACAACATGAACTGAAAAAGTTATGTATATTGTGACAGTCTAAGAGCAGGCAGCCCAGGCCCTGAGACAGTAATCTTGTGTCTTTATGCAGTTCCTGAACATCTGGCAGGTTTCCCAAGTTAAGTGTGAATTCTAAGCTCAAGGTACAACTGTGCCTTTTGTTTAAGCTCCTATGCATTTGAGTGACACTTGTATGCTAAATAGATCAAGGCTGGGAAAAATCTTTAACTGAGCTGTTTTCCTGTACCACATTTGCATGCTTTGTTTAGATTGATTCCACTTCTATGTACTCCTCCCCCTTTCAAACCTATATACTTTGCTGTGCTGAGATTTTGTAAGACGACTTTGATGACTGCAGCGCTAAGCAGCGAGTATCTGAATAAAGAGAAACTTCTGCTTCAAGATATCCAAAACGTCTCCTGGTCTCTAAGAAAAAATTCACAACACAGTAAACAGGCTCGTCACTCCACAGCGAGAAGAGAGGGGTGGGGCGAGCAGAGCTCACTTGCATTTAAAGCAGCCTCCACCAGAATGAGATGATTTTTGCAAATCTGATTTTGGCAAGGTAAAAAGAGTGTTGTTTTACACAACCATTGAGAATTTTTAACCAAAGTATATTATAGACTTTTCATTAAGACCCTAAAGAGTCATATCAACTTGTGGAGAATGGGCATCCGATGACCCCTTTATGACTTAACCTAACAGAAATGATGTCTCTTACTGAAATATGTAGTAGAAAACCCATGAAAGACTATATAAAATATCAACTTCATTTTATACATATTTTGGACTATGTTGTGACTATGTAATGATGTGACTCAGTGAGCTACTGCTATTTTTACCACAACTCACAATAAAATACAATAAAATACTGACACAATGCTGCATTGTGCGGCTTTTGGTTGTAATTTTCTGTTGAAGGGCAACAAGAGAAGCGATGCAAGTCTTCACTGCTTTTCCTTAATAAGAAAAGGAGAAAAGAATAGGAAAATGCTTGTGGACAAATAAAAAATCCCAAAGACCTGCGTATTTGTTCTCTCCACTTTAGCTCTGATGTCTTTGAAGTTTTTAGTAGATCACAGCTACTGAAAGAGATTACAAACGGCAGAGACAAGAAACGCTAGATGCCATTCTGGTAGGATGTAAACATGCCGACTCCTGATGCCGCAGTCGCTGTTTCTTAGCGTGGATTTCATTTGAAAATTGATGGTACGACATTTGTGTTAAGCCTACACTTAAACTACACATCCATTACTACCTGTAAGCTCTTTCAGTAGCTGTGGTCATCGTATCAGTATTTTATTTTCAGAGTTGTGTATTCTGAATTGTGCTGTGGTAAAAATAGAAAAAGGTAGTGGCAGTAGCTCACGGCGCACAAACTTCTCACGTCATAATGACGCTCTTCATAGTCCAAAATATGTGTAAAACAATGTGGATTTTTTAAATAATGTAAATCTTTCTACTAAATATTTTAGTAAGAGACATCATTTATGTTATATTAAGCCATACAAGTCTTAATACCCAGGGTTCCCTTTAAAACTGAACATCTAATAATGAATGTCTAAGTCAAATCACCACAGAAATATACGAAGCAAAAACTATTAGAGGTGTGACACATTGTCAAATGATCATATGCAAATGAAAATACCTCTTATTGATATCATTATTTTAAATCTTCAAAATGCTCCAGATCCTATAGCAGATGTTGCTGCGCAAGAAAAGTTATTAGTTACTAAGCACACTGGCGTTATATAACACTGCTGCGAATGCAACCAATGGCAGATGAATGCAAATATAGAATGACTCCCCAAATTGTATTTGAACAGGTGTGTAGGTGGAGAATAATCAGAAAATATGAATGTTTCTCTCCCACTCAATATTGTTCGGTATAGTTCATTGGTTTATTATAGATGTTAATTTAACCGATTTACCACTTAGCAACAGAGGCTAAGAACAGTGTGAATCACCTCGGTGAAAAGTTTTCTCAGTGTGTGATTAATGCTTGCGTAGATTATAAGTGATTGTCTCACCAATGGTTTTGTTCTGTTGATGAATTAACGGTGGTGTTTTCTCTAGGTACTTTCTAAAAGTAACATTTTTGGGGGGTACGATTTTTTAAATACCTTTATTCAGCAAGGATGCACTAAATTAATCAAAAGTTACAGTAAACATTTATAATGTTACAAAAGTTTAAAAAACATTATATTCTTTCAAACTTTGTTCATTAAAAAACTTGTGGTTTCACAAAATGTTTTTAACACTGATAAAAATTTTAAATGTTTCTTGAACCGCAAATCAGTATATTAGAATGATTTCTGAAGGATCATGTGACACTGGAGTAATGATACTGAATACTCAGCTTTGCATCACAGAAATAAATTATATTTAAACATATATTAAAATAGAAAACAGTTTGATACATTATAATAATATTTCACAGTTTTTGCTATATTTTTAACCAATTAAAGGCAACCTTGGTGAGCATAAAACACTTCTTTTCAAACTGAAAAGCTAAATATAAAAGCCATTTCAAAATAGAAAAAAATATAATCATATGGGTAGACTTTTATATTTAGATTTTAAGCTTTGATGTTAAATCTACATTTTAGTAATTTACTAGTTTTTATTTTGTTAAAATATTTCTAAATACTTCTTATTTTTATATCAGTTTTAATTTTATTGCAGTTAGTACGTTTTAGTTTAGTTAAAGGCAACATTTCATTTTTTTTGTTTAGTTTCAGTTTGTCATCTAATATATTAATTTTTGTTTTTCAATTTTAACTTCATTTCATTAAACAAAATTATTTTATAATAGTTTTAGTTAATGAAACCAACTCAGGAGACCATTTGTGCACCATGGTAAAACCTACAGTACAATTAAAAAAAGCAATGAATCTTGAATCACTTTTGAATCTTCAGACCTTACCAATAGTGTGTGCACACCAAAAGTGAATTTAACTATTCGTGCGAGGAGATCACATTCAAAGTCAATGCAAAGACGTGAATAGCGCAAACGTGTGATATCGTGCCTTCTGAGCAAGTTGAAAAATTTCAACTTGAGCAGACAATTTGCATGATGCATTGTCACGCAAGCAAATCAGCGAAGAACTTATTGACACGGCTAATTTGACATTTCCATGCGGGACGATGGAAACAACACGAATTGGGTGACGCAGCTGACACAAGTGCACGATATCGTGTTTTCCGTGCAGGTTGAAAAATTTCAACTCGAGCCGAAAATTCGCTCAAGCCAATCAGCGAAGAACTTATTAAAGGTTTGTATTTGTCACTTTTCATTAGTTTTTGTTTTGTAGAATATTACTTAATATTTTTCTTAATAAAAATATTTCAAGTCATTTTTATGTTATTTTTATATCAGTTTTACTTTTATTTGCAGGTAGTAAATTTTAGTTACAATTTAAATTTTCATGTTTTATTTTATTTCAGCTTTATTAAAGTATTTGTCAATATTTTTCAGTTAAGCAAACATAGCTTTTTTTTTATTATTTTTTAAATATTCACATTAATATTTATAATAGTATTATTACCAAATTAAATTGTTTTTGAAAATCTGTGCAGTGCACACTTTATAATAGTGTTTGCACACTATTTGCATGAGTAGATTACATATAAAGTCAGTGCAAAGATGAGAATAGACTTGAAATCACGCGGGGCGACGGAAATAACACGAACTGGGTGACGTGTCTGACCGTGTCTTCTGTGCAAGTTGAAAAATTTCAACTCGAGCCGAAAATTCGCTCAAGCCAGTTTGCGAAGAACTTATTGACGGTTGAATCAGAAAAATATAGGAAAGTATTACATGATGATTTTATTCACGCGAGTGACGCAAAAAACATCCCGTGACTAATCTAAAGCAATTATGCAATGAGAATATTCGTATTTGGTGTGCAAAAGCTAATTTAATTATTTGCACGAGTAGATTACATACAAACTCAGTGTATAGATACGAACAGACGCAAAATCACATGGGCTGATGCAAAAGACACGAATTGGGCGATGCGATTATCGTGAATGCCCAAACTTGAAAAATTTAAACTTGAGCGGAAAAGTCGCATGATGCATCGTGTTGTCACGCAAGCCAGTTAGCGAAGAACTTATTTACACGCCCGATTTTATACATCCGTTTGTATCAGAAAATAAAGGAAAGCATTGCACAATGATTTTTATTTGCCCAAGTGACACAGGTACATCACCTCCTGTGAGTAAACTAAAGAGAGGTAACGCAATAAGAATATTTGCTTCGAGTGTGGTGTGCACATAAGGCCTCTGGCCCTAAAGGGCTCTGCATTAACACTCCATCAGCCGGATACCATTGATTAAGGCAGTCTGATTAGAGCCCCATTACCGGAACCAGTAAATGAGCATAATTAGATTTTAAGACTTAAGAGCGAATTAAGAGAAAAGGCGCATCGAGATAAGAGACATCGCTGGACAGGATAGTAATTCCCACGCCGCCTGCGCTACTAAAGCGCCCTACCGTGTGGTGACAGATCGGCCCCATGGAATGATCTGAGCACACAGAGTTTGCCTCAGTTTTGCACATCACAGAGATCACGCTGTTAAATAATTCATAATGCTGGCAGTAATTAGGAAGCGGTGGGGCCCACAGAACACAGCGGTTACTGGAAACACTTTCCTCTTCACCCTTGACAGTTCCTCTACCCCTGAGTGCCAGCTCCTTGATTAGCAATGTGAGCCATTAGCACGTCCTGTCATCGAACAATTTCAGGTTGCATTAGGTAAACACTGATGGGTCTAATGGCAGGAGGAGGTCTAACTGCGGTCAATTTACAAAACTAATGTTTCTAATAACAACTAAAACACCCTGTTTACCTGGGACTTTAGTCTATGATTAGCTCACCTCACCTCTTATCTGACAAGTTTTCGGGTTTGAGTCGTTCGTTCATCATGTGACAGCCCCATAAGCTTAACCAATGCAGTCTGAGCCTGAAAGAGAATTGATTAGTTCATCTCTCGAGTCTTCGGGTTTGAGTCGTTCGTTCATCACGTGACAGACCCATAAGATGAACGAACGACTCGAAAGACTCGAAATAGGTGAACTAATTCCAGTACAGAACCTAACAGGATGTTGCGCGTGCGCGAATGAACGAATCACTCCCCGAGACGACTCGTTCTTCCCGAGTCACATTAATAATTAGTTCAAAATGAACGAATCGTTCAAGAACAACCCATCACTACTTGCTAAACTAGTATGCTACTATTACTGTAAAAATAAAAAATTATATATATATTTTCAAATAGCTTCTTTTATACTCAGATTTTCCATTTAAATTTTGTATTTGTCACTTTTATTAGTTTTTGTTTTTTGATTAATAAAAATATTTCATATTTCATTTTTAAATTATTTTTATATTGGTTTTACTTTTTTTGCAGGTAGTAAATTTTAGTTACAATTTTAATTTAAGTAAAAATTTTGTTTAATTTAAGTTAAAGTCTTGTTTAAGGCAACATTTTCAGTTTTTCATATAATATTCATGTTTTATTTTATTTCGGCTTTATTGAAGTTTTTGTCAGTTAAGCAAATATATCTTTTTTTTTTTTTTTTTTTTTTTTAAATATTCACATTAATATTTATAATAGTATTATTACCAAATTAAATTGTATTAAAAAATAGAAAACAAACAAACAAATGAAGCAATGTTTGTTTCGTTCAAAAATACTTGGATGCCAAATAAATTTATTTGTTAATATATATATAATATAATAATATAATATAATATTCATATATATATATATATATATATATATTTTTTTTTTTTTTAAAAAAGGATCAGTGTTTGCTTAACTGACAAATACTTGGGCCAAGTATAATTTAATTTTATATATTCCATAATATTATGTATATATATATATATATATATTAATTAATGTAAATATTTAAAAATGAATCCATGTTTGCTATATTGACAAAATTAAAGGCTAGGTAATTTTTTTTTGATGATATTAATATTAATGTAAATATTTAAAACAAATTAAGCAATATTTGTTCAACTGAAAAATACTTAAAGGCCAAATTAACATACATATATATATTTTATATATATATATATATATATATATATATATATATATATATATATATATATATATATATATTAACAAACAGTTTAAAACAATGAAGCAATATTTGTTTAACTGAAAAATACTTGAAGGCTAAATATAATTTAATTTGTTAATATAAATAAAATATTCACATAAATATTTTGAAAAAGAAGCAATGTTTGCTTACGAATACTTAGGCAAAGTATAATTTAATTAGTTTATTTTAATATAAATATTAACATTAACATTTAAAATGTTTGCCATGTTTGCTTTACTGACATAATTAAAAGCTGAATAAAAAAAATGTATTTAGATAATATTTATATTAACGTAAATATTTAAAAACTAAAAAATACTTGAAGGCTAAAATCATTTAATTTTAATTTAACAAATATTTTTTTAAAGAATCAGTGTTTGATTCATTGACAAATACTTAGGCCAAGTATAATTTAATTAGTTTATTTTAATATAAATATTAACATAGTTAAAAACGAAACGATTATAATAACATTAATTCTTAAAATTAATATTAATGTAATTTTAATATGTAAATATTTTAACAAAGGAGAAGCTATTTTAGTTTACTGACAAATACTTATTTTTTTTAATTAATATAAATATTAACAAATATTTTAAAATAAACAAATATTTGAGTTGTTTCAATGTAAGTATTTAACTGTTTAGAATAAAAAAGTGTGTTCAGTTGTAGTTTTTACTGTGGTATCAAAAATAATAAGAATTGTGAAATTTGACTAGTATTACTGACATGCTGATATTGTGACAACCCTACAATGTTTCATAAAGCTGAATTTCATTCATTACTTTCATTACTATTTTATAAATAGTGCTATTATATATAAATATATATATATAATATATATAACTCTTGCTGCATACTACTAAGATTTTAAAATTGTATTTCAGACAAACTACACAAATGCGTCCAGTAAGTACTCCATTCTTATCAGCAACTTTAGAAAGCTCTCATTTCTTGAATCTTCCTGACTGAAGTTCTCCATGTGTCTTTAGCAATCAACTCTCACTACCAGCTGTCAGTAATTGTGATCTCCACCTGCCAACTGGCAGGAGCATCTTTTCTATCATCAGTCCTCGCCCGCTGACTCCGGTAAAAAGCACAGTATGACAAGCATCATTTTAAAAGTTTAGACCCCTCACACCGATGTGAACCCAGGTCGCTCCACACGTCAGGAAGCCTTTGTGCAGCAGGACACTGATTAAAGAGCCATCAATCATCTTTTCTTGCAGATTGCAATTTCGTACCCTTTTGTCAGGGACCTCCGTGTTACGATCTTTTCCCCTCGACTGATTTCAGGATAGACGAGCATCAGTCATGTGTGGTCAGTCCCCGATGACACCTTCTAAAAGAGCGAGGGCAAGAGGGTGAATCGCAAGACCAAAAACGACAGTGGAAGCTCAGCCTTCATTTCTTTGACAGCTTTCATTGCTCTGCTCATTCAGGAAAGACATTAGTCTTGGTGTTTTTGCCTTTATAGAGACAAACTCCAACTAAAAACCTTCTGAAGCAGCATCCTTGCTGAAATCTTCATCTTCACAGAATATGGGAAATGGGATATAGTGGGATATAAAATATGGGAACTAAATTATTTTCGGAGTGATTTGTACTGAAATGCCTTTGTTTTATTGTAAATGTGGTAACAATTCTTTCTTCCTTGTATTTTTTTTCTTTGCGTATTTATGTAATATCTTTTTCCGGGCTGGATCTGCTTGCAGTTTTTCTTGCCAAGGTCTTCTCTATAAAACCACATTCAAACATCAATGGGACAAATTTAAGGTAAATAAAAATAATAATGCTAAAAAATAAAATAAAATAATAAATTAAATATTCACAGAGCATGCAAAAAGCACATGTGGAAAACACATTAACTGACCAGAAGTATTCATGTGGATATTTAAAAAAAAAAAAAAAAGCTATGTTTGCTTAACTGACAAATACTTGAAGGGAAAATATAATTTAATTTGGTAATATTATTATAAATATTGATGTGAATATTTGAAAAAATAGGATGTTCATATCAAAAATAATTAATATAAATAATATAAATAATATAAATAACAAATAACAAACAAATATATTAACAAAAATATGTAAAAAAATTAAGCCATGTTTGCTTCACTGAAAGGCTGTTATATAAAAAAAATAAATGTAATAATATTAATAATAACACACACACATACAATTTGTTACATTAAATTATATACATACATACATACATACATACATACATACATACATACATACATATATATATACAGTGGGTACGGAAAGTATTCAGACCCCCTTAAATTTTTCACTCTTTGTTATATTGCAGCCATTTGCTAAAATCATTTAAGTTCATTTTTTTCCTCATTAATGTACACACAGCACCCCATATTGACAGAAAAACACAGAATTGTTGACATTTTTGCAGATTTATTAAAAAAGAAAAAATTGAAATATCACATGGTTCTAAGTATTCAGACCCTTTGCTCAGTATTTAGTAGAAGCACCCTTTTGATCTAATACAGCCATGAGTCTTTTTGGGAAAGATGCAACAAGTTTTTCACACCTGAATTTGGGGATCCTCTGCCATTCCTCCTTGCAGATCCTCTCCAGTTCTGTCAGGTTGGATGGTAAACGTTGGTGGACAGCCATTTTTAGGTCTCTCCAGAGATGCTCAATTGGTTTTAAGTCAGGGTTCTGGCTGGGCCATTCAAGAACAGTCACGGAGTTGTTGTGAAGCCACGCCTTCGTTATTTTAGCTGTGTGCTTAGGGTCATTGTCTTGTTGGAAGGTAAACCTTCGGGCCCAGTCTGAGGTCCTGAGCACTGAGCAAAACAAGAAGGTTTTCATCCAGGATATCCCTGTACTTGGCCGCATTCATCTTTCCTTTGATTGCAACCAGTCGTCCTGTCCCTGCAGCTGAAAAACACCCCCACAGCATGATGCTGCCACCACCATGCTTCACTGTTGGGACTGTATTGGACAGGTGATGAGCAGTGCCTGGTTTTCTCCACACATACCGCTTAGAATTAAGGCCAAAAAGTTCTATCTTGGTCTCATCAGACCAGAGAATCTTATTTCTCACCATCTTGGAGTCCTTCAGGTGTTTTTTAGCAAACTCCATGCGGGTTTTCACGTGTCTTGCACTGAGGAGAGGCTTCCGTCGGGCCACTCTGCCATAAAGCCCCGACTGGTGGAGGGCTGCAGTGATGGTTGACTTTCTACAACTTTCTCCCATCTCCCGACTGCATCTCTGGAGCTCAGCCACAGTGATCTCTGGGTTCTTCTTTACCTCTCTCACCAAGGCTCTTCTCCCCCGATAGCTCAGTTTGGCCGGACGGCCAGCTCTAGGAAGGGTTCTGGTCGTCCCAAACGTCTTCCATTTAAGGATTATGGAGGCCACTGTGCTCTTAGGAACCTTAAGTGCAGCAGAAATTTTTTGTAACCTTGGCCAGATCTGTGCCTTGCCACAATTCTGTCTCTGAGATCTTCAGCAGTTTCTTTTGACCTCATGATTCTCATTTGCTCTGACATGCACTGTGAGCTATAAGGTCTTATATAGACAGGTGTGTGGCTTTCCTAATCAAGTCCAGTCAGTATAATCAAACACAGCTGGACTCAAATGAAGGTGTAGAACCATCTCAAGGATGATCAGAAGAAATGGACAGTACCTGAGTTAAATAAATGAGTGTCACAGCAAAGGGTCTGAATACTTAGGACCACATGATATTTCAGTTTTTCTTTTTTAATAAATCTGTAAAAATGTCAACAATTCTGTGTTTTTTCTGTCAATATAGGGTGCTGTGTGTACATTAACGAGGAAAAAATGAACTTAAATGATTTTAGCAAATGGCTGCAATATAACAAATAGTGAAAATTTTAAGGGGGTCTGAATACTTTCCCTACCCACTGTATATATATATATATATATATATATATATATATATATATATATATATATATATGATTCTTGAAGGCTAAATATTATTTAATTTAATAAAAAAAAGAAGTATATTCAATTAAAAAATACTTTAAGGCCAAATCTAATTTTATTTAGTTAATATTAATATAATATTAGGATAAATAAATATATCAATGTTTATAAATACATCAAAAATCAATGTTTGCCGAATTGACAAAACATATTATACATATTAACATAAATATTTAAAAAAGGTAAATTATTTATATATATATATATATATATATATATATAAAATGAAGCAATATTAGTTCAGTTGAAAAATAATTGAAAACCAAATATTTAATTTGTTAACATTCATATAAATATTTAAAAAAGAATTAATATTTGCTTAATTGACAAATAATTACGCCAAATATAATGTAATTAGTTTAATATAAATATTAACATAAATATTTAAAAAATGAAGCCATGTTTGCTTTACTGAAAGGCTGGATAAAATTTATTTTGATATCAATAATAACATAAATATTAAAAAAGAAAGTTACGTTGGTTTATTGACAAATACTTAAAAGGCCTAATATAATTTAATTTGTTATTATTAATATAAATATTACAAATATTTAAAAAATAAATTAAGCTATGTTTGGTTAACTGACAAATACTTGAAGGCTAAACATAAATTAATTTAATAAAAAAAATGTTTATTTTGTTAATATTAATATAATATAATTATTTAATTAAATAAATAAGTAAATAATATAAAGTATAATTTAATTTAGTATAATTTAATTTAGTTTAATATAAATATTAAATGTAAATATTTAAACAATTTAAACATCCGGAAAACTACTGTTCATTTTTTTTTTTTTTAAAAAAGAGAAGTAAAGATGCATTAAATTGTGACAGTAAAAGACATTTATAACTTACAAAAAGACCTATTTCAAACAGATGTTCTTCATTGTTATTATTTATCTAAATAAAATAAAATAAATAAATAAATAAGCAGCACAACTGTTTTCAATATTAATATTTAAAATAAATGTTTCTTGAGCACCAAATCAGCATATTAGCATGGTTTCTGCAATGATTTATGAAAGACTGCTGAAAATTCAGCTTTGCCAACACAGGAATACATTACAAAAAACAAAAAACAAAACAAAAAACAAATAAACAACAACATAATAATAACAATAAAATAAATAAAAAAATTGAATAAATTAATGTCTACAGAGTATGCAAAAAAACCCCACACATTTAAACATCTGAAAAAAATAAAATAAAATAAACATTAAAATAAATTAATGTCCACAGAGCGTAACACTACACACACACACACATTTAAACATCTGAAAAAATATATAAATAAATAAAATAAAATATAAAATAAACAAAAAACTATAATAAATGAAATGTCCCAAAGTTTTTATTTCTTTTTTTTTTTAAAGAATGTTATATTTTTTTTCAGTAAGGATGCATTAAATTGATCAAAATGAAGGGCTGCTAAAAATGTAGCTTTGGCATCACTGGAATACATTACATCTTAAATAAAAAAATCAGTTTTACTGTATATTTGATCAAATAAATGTAGCCTTGATGAGCATAATAGTCCTTTTCAACAAAAATCTTAATTTCAAACTTCTGAATGATAAACATTTTAAATGATCAAAGTTCTTGGCATAAATCATGACTCGAGTCTTATGCGTTTCTTATATATTTTTATACAGTAAGACTTTACAATAAAATACCACAAAATAGACCCCATGCACTACACTTCAAACAATATTAGTGTATTACAATGTGTTATACAGATACAGAAAACATGACAATGTCAAAAATACTTACCTCTCAACTAAAGTTGTCAACAAAAGCAGAACAATGTTCAAGGCTCGTCTTATAACCAAACGCCGCTCACGCACGCTCAACTTCACATGCAGTGGACCTGACACTCTTCTCCTAGCCAGGAAATCTTACGTCTAAAGAGTCCTGGGTGTTTACTGCACCGAGTGTGTGTGTGTGTGCACACATTTAAAGTGACCTTTCACCGAACCGAGATATCTGTCTCTCTCTCGCACCTTCCTTTTCATTAAAGTTGTGAATCGGACCATGCCGGGTGGCAGAAATTTGACGGCATCCATTACGGGGAAGGAGGGGTCCTCAGGGAATTACAGGAGCCTTGGCTACCGCCGGCCGTGCTCTGACCAACCCACTGCCGGAGAGAAAAACCAGGGTTAGCTGAGGAGAACTCAAATCAGATCAGATGCTGAGAATCATATTTAAAGCGCAGACGTAATACACATCGTGGGAGGAAACGAAATTGAATTCCGTGACACTGAAGGGCTGAAGCGCTGCAATGTCATTACGAGCGTACTGTCGCAATGGTCCTCTCAGGGGCTAAATGGCTCGTTTTGCCTTCGAAAACAATTCCGATCGTGCCACGGCTGCAAAAATCAGCTGAAATCTTCACTAAATGCTCTCAGTTTTCCCTAAAATGTCTTTGTTTTGTTCGACGTACAGTAATGCTGACCCGCATCTTCTAAGATGCGATTTTCGCATTTGTTTTGTTTATGTGAGTCATGCCGAGGCTATCGAGGTTCTGGCTTCCCTTTGGTTTAATATTATGGCGGCTCCGGGAGCATAAGATGGTTGAGGAGGACAGGGATTGTGAATTATTGAAGATGTGTAGTCTGTGCTTCTGAGAGGTCAAAGATTTGCAAACAAGATTTCAGAGCAGTAATGTGTGAAAAGACTTGGAAAAAAAAAAAAGGAGATGATGAAAATGAGTGTTAACTTAAGAGACTTTATGGGATTCCTCAGAAGGGTTGGAGGTAAACATAAATAAGCCATTAAAGGAGAACTCCACTTCCAGAACTCACCCCCTTGTCATCCAAGATGTTCATGTCTTTCTTTCTTCAGTCGTTATGTTTATTGAGGAAAACATTTCTGCATTTTTCTCCATATAATGGACTGATATGGTGCCCCGATTTTGAGCTTCCAAAATGCAGTTTAAATGCAGCTTCAAACGATCACAAATGCGGTTGTAAACAATCCCAGTTGAGGAAGAAGGCTCTTATCTAGCGAAACGCTCTGTTATTTTCATTAAAAAAAACACAATTTAAATACTTTTTAATCTCAAATGCTCGTCTTGTCTTGCTCTTCCTGAACTCTGTGTATTCTGGCTCAAGACAGTTAGGGTATGTCGAAAAACTCCAATCGTATTTTCTCCCTCAACTTCAAAAATCACTTTAAAATCATCCTACATCGCTGCAGAAGTACCGACCCAGTCTTTGCAAAGTGAACATGCAAAGAAGATCAAACACTCTTATAGGAGTCATTGGATGCCCATTTTCCACAAGTTGATATGATTCTTTAGGGTCTTAATGAAAAGTCTCTAATATACTTTGGTTAAAAATTCTCAACGGTTGTGTAAAACAACACCCTTTTTACCTTGTCAAAATCAGCTCTGCAAAAATAATCTCTTTCTGGTGGAGGCTGCTTTAAATGCAAATGAGCTCTGCTCGCCCCGCCCCTCTCTTCTCTCTGTGGAGAGACAAGCCTGTTTACTTTAGCTGCATTTAGCCGCTAAACTTGCTAACTAGCACTTTATTAGGAAAGGCGATCGCAAACCCTTATACTCACTTCTGCTGTAGGTGAAGCTGGATCACGAATGATTCGCACAAACATAGACGGATATGTGTAGATCGGGAGGCGCATTCCCTTCACAAACAAACGTAATCCACTGCATCTTCAGCGGCTCAGATGTTGGGAGTAAATGACGACCACTATGTTCATTATTACATCCAGCAACACAACACCTCATTTGCTCAATCAGAGATATTCTTGTCTAACTTACATCCCTGCTCTGGCATCAAAACAAAGAGGGCCGACTGTGACAGCTGGTCTGAGGTAAACGCTCATGTCAATCAACTATCGTGGGAGCGGCCTCTGAGGGTGTGACAACAGGAATCTGAGAACGGCTCGATTTGAAACCACTGCATGTATTTTTATCATTATAGGGTAGATTTGTACATACACTGCCAACACACATTAATGTTCAAACAACATGGAAAAGTGAACTTAGATCCGATGACCCCTTTAACAAAAAAAGGTAAAACAGCGATTTTGAAGTTAAGGGAGAACATGTGATGGTAGTTTTTCGACATACCTTAACTGTCATAAACCGGAAATAAACAGAGGTCGGGAAGAGCAAGACAAGACAAGCGTTTGACATTAAAAAGTATATAAATTGTATTATTTTTATGACAATAACCAATCGTTTTGGTAGATAAGACCATTGTTCCTCGGCTGGGGTTGTTTACAACCGCATTTGGGATCATTTTAAGCCGCATTTAAACTGCATTTTGGAAGTTCAAACTCGGGGCACCATAGAAGTCCACTATATGGAGAAAAACCCTGAAATGTTTTCCTCAAAAAACATAATTTCTTTACGAATGAAGAAAGAAAGACATGAACATCCTGGATGACAAGGGGGTGAGTACATTATCTGTAATTTGTTGTTCTGGAAGTGGACTTCTCCTTTAAAGTGGGCTTTTCTGACGAAATATTATCACCTGAAATAACTTTTCACAAGCTTTTATGGTTTGTTTCCTCAGCTAAATTTTTAATAGGTTTGAGTCTAATAACATTAGCAATGCTGTTTTGCATGATGTAATCAAGACAGCGTATGATGAGAAAATCCAATCTCATGTAAACATACTGAAACTTTTAGAACTAAAAACTTCCTTTCCAATCCTGAAATGAAAACAAAAACATCTAGTGAACTTAATGGATGTCAGAAAGCCACATACAGTAGAGTACGGCCTCCGTTCGACTCCCGGAGAATGCATGACCACATTTAACGTGCTGTATTATGCCTTCAATAAAATGTTCCTTTGGATAAAAGAGTCTGTTCATTGCATAATAGTAAATGTAAATGATATGAATGTATTTCAACAACACCTATTTGGTGTTCAGACATTTGGCCTACCATAAAAGTCACAGTGAGATATAAAAAGGAAGTAGGATACTATTGCTGTTGAGTAAATAAGACTAAAATGTGGCAAAGTGTGTGTATTTTCCACAACTATGAAAAGAATGCATATGAAAAAAAAGTGCATAATACAAACAAGCACAAAGTAAATAATAAAAAATAAAAATTAATATAAAAACTAAGAAATACATAAAATATTATTTAAAAAAACATTTTTATGATTATTATTTTATCAATATCGAGACAAGATAAAATAAAATGGGAGATTAAGTAAAAGTCATATAAAGGTATGTCAAGTCTGCATATTTGAAACTTTGAAAACAATAAACAAACAAAATAATAAATACAAAAAATAAGAAAATATAGAAAATAAATACATAAAAAAATGATTCAAAATATGTGTAAATGTATAAATAAACTGCTAATAATAAATAATAAAAGCAAATAGAAATCATGTAAACAAATTAAATTAAATTATAATTAAAATGTATTTAATTATAAAAAAATACATTTAAATTCAATTATACCAAATAAAAAAAAAAAAAAATAAAATAAAATAAAATGGGAGTTAATGCAAATGTAATATCAAAGTATGTTAAGTATGTCTGTGCATTTTCCACAACTTAAAGAACAATAGTTATAATACAAAGAAGTAATAAACTAAATAACAGATAATACTAAATTAATAAAATATACAAAATAATAAATACATGATAAAATATGATTCAAAATAAAAGTAAATATATAAATAAATTGATGATAATAAACAATAAAAGCAAATAAAAATAAACAAATAAAAATAGTATTATTATTATTACAATTTATTTACTTCTAAATAAATACATGAAAATTAAATTACAGTAAATATATACAAAAATAAATTATAAAAATAAAACAAAATGGGAGTTAAAGCAAATGTAATCAAAATACATCAAGTCTGTGTGTATTTTCCACAACTTTGAAGACATTAAAAATAGTGTATAAAACAAATAAGTAATAAACACAATTATTGAAAATAAATGTAAATGTTAAAAATTGTTAATAATTTAACATTTAATTATAAATAAATTTAAATTAAATTATAGTAAATAAAAAAAAAAAAAAATCAAGTAAAAAATTCTGTTTTTTTCCACAACTTTGAAATTAATGTACATTTAAAAAAGCGTATGATAAAAAATAAGTGATAAACTAAATAACAGATAATACAAAAATAAGAAAATATACAAAATAAAAAATACATAATAAAATATGATTATTAAACGTAAATGTATAAATAAATTGATAATAATAAAAAAGCAAACAAAATAATATAAAAATTAAATATAAATAAAAAATTAATTATATTTAATTATAAACAAATAAAAACTAAATTATAACAAATAGATCCAAAATTACAATAAAATGGGAAGTATGTCAAGTCTGTGTGTATTTTCAATAAGTTTAAAAAGATTGAACACTAACAGTCAAAAGTTTCTGAACAGTACGATTTTTAATGTTCTTTAGAGAAGTCCAAGCCTGCATTTGTTTTATCCAAAGTACAGAAAAAAAAACAAAACAGAAAAACGATAAAGAAGCACACAATATGATGAAATGTCTTCATGGATAGCAATGGGAAAGATGATATATTTTAACAAAATGACTTTGAAATCACAGGAACAAATTACATTTTAAAATATATTCAAATAGAAAACAGTTATTTTAAATAGTAAAAATATTTCAATAATATTTGACTGGTTTTGCTGTATTGGATCAAATAAATGCAGGCTTAGTGAGCAGAAGACACTTCTTCAAAAAACATTAAAAATCTTACTATTCAAAAACTTTTGACTGGTAGTGTACATTGAAAATGGTGTATAGTACAAATAATTAACAAACTAAATAATAATAAATACAAATACAATGCAATCTAAATTAAATTAATATAAATTAATAATAAACAAGAGTAAATAAAAATATAAACAAATTAATTAAATTAAATTAAATTAAATTATAGCAAATAAATCCAAAAATAAAATAAAACATAAAAATAAAATGTGAGTTAAACCAACAGGTATTTAGAGTATAGAAGGGAGTGAAATACTTCACATCCATATACACTGGAGAAGGCATTTGGTCCTCCATTATATTCTCAATGTCATTTTGTTAAAATATATCATCTTTCCCATTGCTATCCATGAAGACATTTCATCATATTGTGTGCTTCTTTATCGTTTTCCCAAAAGATGTCATTGTGCCTTTTAGCTTGCAAAATAGATACGTCTATTAACATTTGAATATGCCTTTTATTATTTATATTATCTGGAAGAACACCCAGAATAAACAGCCTGGATCCAAGAGTAAATTTAAAGATTTACCTGATTCAGAAGACCTCAAAACGTCAGTAAACGTAATTAACAGGCTGTAAGTGAATCTAGGTCTTGAAATTGAAACAAAGCAATAATCGTGAGCTCAACAATCGTACCTCTACAAGCGGGTGCCAGCGGGCGATGGGTTTGCGTGGGTACGTGAGCATCTCATTCCAGTGATCGCGTCCCAAACTCTGAGCTCTGTTTCCCACATGGCACACGCCAATAACCTCATTGTGACCTACGCTGTGAACGAGAAGAGCATATCCAAGCTTCAAATGTGACAGCTGAACCCAAACAATGTCTCCCTCCAACTTTAAACTGCCGTCTACACATTTAGCAATGAAAATTCGATTATTTTTATATACCTTTCACTCTATGCATCACAAGGACACTTGATCTCTCAGTCTCCATTCATTCTCTATTCATTTGTTTGTGCAGCAGCGTTGAGACACTGAACCGCTACGGTTCGTACTTCTCAAACAGGACAGTGATCTAAATCGGATGCGAATCTCTAGCTGCACTGGGAATATACAGCTCAGGCTGTTCCTCAGATCACCCACCAGCACTAAGAATAAACTTCTATAGTCTCTGAGCACTGTGCTTGGCAAAAATTAAAAGCATATTTAATTTAAATGAGACACTTTTTCAGTTCAAATTTGACAGCGAGCACTCACTAGCTCCCTCCACGCTGCTGGCTGTACGTTTGGATTAGCTCTACTAAAACTGAAGGGCTAACAATAGTGTCGGGGAAGCGACTTTGAAAAGACAGGCTTATCTCACAAGACCGAGCTGGTTTATGCTGGTTTGGATGCTTCCTGCTTGCATATGTTGGTTATTTCAACAAGCGAAACTATAGCCAAGCTATACACTGTAAAAAACATTTTGTTGAGTCAACTTAAAATAATTTGTAACCTGGCTGCCTTAAAATTTTAAGTTCAGTCAACTCAAAAACAGTTTATTCAACTTGAAATGTTAAATTATACTAAGTGACCGCTTAGATATTTGAGTTGAATCAACTTAAAATTTTAAGGCAGCTGGGTTGTTTAGCAAACACAAATATCTAAGTTGTTACTTAGTACAACTTAACATTTCAAGTTGACTAAACTTATTTGAGTTGACTGAACTTAAAATTTTAAGGCAGCAGGGTAACAAATTATTTTAAGCTGACTCAACAAATTGTGTTTTTTATTTTTTACAGTTGCTAAAAACATAGTAGTACAAGATGCTAATGAAAAGTAACTACACTGTAAAAAAAAAAAAAAAAAAAACTATTTGTTGAGTCAACTTAAAATAATTTGTTACCCTGCAGCCTTAAAATTTTAGGTTTAGTCGCCTCAAATAAGTTTTAAGTTAAATATGTTGTACTACAGTAAGTGAAAACTTAGACATTTGAGTTGACTAAACAAACAATTTGGTTTGTTAAACTTCAAAGCTGGGCTTGCAATTGCGAGTTTATATGCAATTCTGAGAATAAAAGTTAGAACTGTGACTTTATATTTCGCAATTCAGACTTTGTAATTCTTAATTCTGACTTTATTTCTCAGAATTGCGAGTTTATATCTCACTATTCTCAGAAAAAAAGTCAGAACTGCAGGAGGTAAACTTGAAATTGCAAAATTGCAAAAAAAAGGTCAGAATTGTGAGATAAAAAGTCACAATTACCTTTTTTTTAAAAAAAAATCAGTGGAGAAAATGGACTTCCATAAAAAAAAATAATAATAATTTAATTATAAATAAATGAATTATATATATATATATATATATATATATATATATATATATATATATATATATATATACAATTTATTTGTCATTTATATAATTTAATTATAAGATATAAAAAATAAATAAGTTTATATTATTATTAATTATACACACATACATTATTATATAAATAAGACAATTAGCATCAATTCTTTTTAATAAATATTTTATATAATAGTTAGAAAATATTTTTAAAATATTCGGATATTGTAAAAACAAAACAAATAGCATTTTTTTTGTTTTATTTATACATTATATATATATATATATATATATATATATATATATTTGTAACATATAATTATAATTATATATCTGATACTGTAAAAATTAAATAAATAGCAATTTTTGGTTTTATTTTTACATTATATATATTTGTAGAATTTATTTGGTTTGTTAAACTTAAAAGCTGGGCTTGTTACTCAGCAGCCTTAAAATTTTAAGTTGAACTCAAATGAACTCAAATATTTAAGCTGTCACTTAGTACAACTTAACATTTCAAGTTGACTAAACTTTTTTGAGTTGACTGAACTTGAAATGTTAAGGCAGCCGGATAACAAATTATTTGTTGACTCGAATTGTTTTTTCACAGTGTAGCTATATTGAAGCTACTTAAAGGGAAAGATCACCCAAAAATCGTTAAACATGTTCATGTGACATCAGTGCGTCGTGGTACTCTAGTGAACGCATGGCAAAAACTGACAAGGAAGAGAAGAAATTGTTGAATAAAGTTGTTATTTTTCTTTTCTTTGAGCACAAAAAGTATTCTTGTAGCTTCATAACATTACGGTTGAATGATTGACATCACATGGACTATTTTAATGACATGAGGGTGAGAAATCAATGACAGAATTTTCATATTTTGTTGAACTGTCCCTTTAAGGCATTACAAGTATATTTACAGATGTCAAATATACAACTAAAAGTGCACAACCAATCTGAATCTGTTCAAGTAACTGAATCGTTTGAACAAACCAATTTGCTGAAATGAATTATTAGACTTCCCATTGCTACATATTTGAATGTGTTTGATCATTGCTTTAGTTTGTTTGGTTGTAAATGTGACAAACATGTGAGTGATGTCGCTAGTTAGAAGCTAATAAGACACATTAGTATCTTACCGGTCATAGTCCATTACTGCTATTAAAAGACTTATTTGGTCAATGTTCTCAGGTGGAACATCAAAAACAATGGCTTCATTGTAGACTGGATTGAGAGTGTTTCTTTTCGTTGATGTTTTCCTTTTCTTCAGTCTCCGACCGTCACACATTATAGAAACCTTTACATAAGGATCTGAAAAGACAGAAAAAGCACATATTTAGAAGTTAATTAAAATGGCTTTTACGTTTTCTTCCCAGCTGAATATGAAATGGGGTTCAAACAGGATGCAGGAACGGCAGAATAAGAATTTAGAAAAGTGAATTAAAATGGGCTGATATAAAACTTATATATTTTTTTAAATATTTGCAGAAGGGTTCTTCCACCTTGGCAAAAAATAAAATAAATAAAGAATAAAATAAATAAATTAGCATTATTCATTATTGGTCACACTTTATTTTAAGGTCCAGTTCTTGCTATTAACAAACCATTAACATTAATAAACTCTTAATTTGATGCTTATTAATAGTAAGATAGTTGTTAAGGATTAGAGATGTAGAATATGGTAATGCAGAATGTGCTCTTTATAAGTACTGATAAACAGCTAATAAGTAACTTGTTAAGAGTGAAAACTGTTCCCTATACCAAAGTGCTACCTAATTATTTTTTATTAAATGTTTTATATAATGGTTAATAAAATAAATATATATATATATATATATATATTATATATTAAAATATTTAGATATTGTAAAAAATATGGAAGCCCATTTACACCACTGAATAAAAAATAAAAAAGTTAATTGTGACTTTTTATTTTATTTTACAATTCAGACATTTTTTTCTCAGAATATAGGATTTACACCTTGTAATCCTGAGAAAAGTCTGTATCTGTAAAAAGTATCACGCAATTCTGAGAAAAAAAATGAGAATTGCGAGATGTAAACTTGCAATTGTGAGAAAAAAAAAAAGTTGCAATTTTTTTATTTTTTTATTCAGTGGCGGAAATAGGCTTTCATAAAAACATACAATAAATAGCAATGAAATTTGTATGTTTTATTTATACATTACTAATTTATAGAATTTCTCATTTATATACTTATAATTATATAATTTTAAATGCATTAATAAAATGTATATTAATTGCATACACTATACAATAAAAAATAATTAGCATTATAAATACTTTATATAAAATATTTTATATAGTAGTTAATAATAAAAAGACATTTAGAAATAAAAAAAAATATTAAAATTAAAATACTTTTATATTTATCAAATTTGAAGTATTATTAATTATATACACATAATTATTTCATACATACACACACATATATCTAAAAATAAATAAAATAAAAAAATTAATTAATAATAGTGATAATAACATCCTTGGACTCCATTTAATTAGTTTTTTATTTTATTTTAATTCTTTTTATTTTTTAAATAAAATAATAAACAAAATAATAAAGTGTGGTAATACTATTATATTTTGACATCAAAAGGGAGTATTAAATAAAAATACAATTATTTTGTAATTAACTTAAAAATAAAATGATATTATTTATAATAATTGTTATATGAATTTTCATCATTTTCAAACCTAACATTAGCAAGCTGTAATTTTGGCGGGTTGACGGCAAAGTATACGAGTTCTGGGTTTAGCCCTTTTGTTGTGGAGTACCAGTGAAGCGCCGCATCTGCAAAAGTAAATTTTGCTTGTGCTTTAAAAAGGCAGTGAATAGCCTAGAATTATGCTTTTTAGTTTGAATAGAAATCTTATACAGTATTACAGTTTATCGATATAAAATAGTAATTGTGCATTAACGGCTGTCAACCATGTTGGTACACAAATGTGCGTTCTCAATTTATCAACTTTCACAGCGCATTTCTTATTTTGGACTTGCAGACCACTTATGTGCACACCTGTGTATATATATATGTGTGTGTGTGTGTGTGTGTGTGTGTGATAAAACAATAATATTTTTTACAAATAATTTTTTATTAAAAAGAAATATTTCTATTTTTTAAATATTTATTTATTCATTTTGATTCACTATGGTGGAAAAGCACTTCTGTAAACATTCTTAATTGCTCTTCTTGATTTGATTCTACTCCAGTGCAACATCCTGTGTGTTAGATGTGGTTAGAGGACCTGCACAAGAAATTCTGGATTTTGCCCAACCCCACATAGCAACTACTTGTGTATGTAAAATCTCCTGCCACATTCTCAAGTGTTTGTTCGATTAAATCAATGCTCTTTTAGAGAGCCCAGGGCGCCCTATGTTTTAACATGTCATGATGACACCAAAAAATCATTACCGCAGACACAATAAGTCATTTAGAGGTGAGGGCGGTGATGAGCCTACCAGACGCTCCTGTGATGTCCATGGCTTTAAGATTTCTGGCTTTAATTATCGTTATTGTCAGTCGGCCGGCAGTTGGCAAGTAACAAAGAGAGAACATCAGATCTCCCAGATCCACATTATCCTAGAAGAAACACAACGAAACAGAAACAGGACACAATAACTTCAGAATCATATCATAAAAGTTGATTTAGGTGCAAATTACATATTTACTGCACAATTTTTTCTCTTCTGTGTCAAAGCCGTTATTTTTGTTTTCTTTGGGCACAAAAAGTATTCTTGTAGAATCATAACATTACGGCTGAACTACTGATGTCACGGACTATTTGCTATTTGCAGAGCTATGTAGTTCTCAGATTTCATCAAAAAATATCTTAAGTGGTGTTCTGAAGATGAACAAAAGTCTTAATTAATGACAGAACTTTCATATTTGGCTGAACTAACCCTTTAAACCCTGTATTCAATATGTATAATTAGGTGTTTCTTCAAACAAAAGGCTGAAAGGCACATATTGTTTTATGAATGTGTCACACGGTAATTCAAGTTTGCCAAAGACGCAGTTATTGAAAAATAGTGCAGTGCCAATCGTATTTGTCCCGGCAGCAAACCTGCATGTAAACACTGCAGCTTATTACAAATGCAACGACAGCCTGTTCATTTTAAAAGGTCAGAAAGAGGGTACAAAACAGTCACCTACAGCTAAATGACAACCGTTTTTAGTGCAAGAAATATATAAATGGAAACAGCCCATTTAAGAAATAAAACACGATATTACGGTTGCCTGACATGTACAGTAAGCACTCAATACAGATTTATTATAGAGAATAGAGTAGAGAAGTGTTTCACCTCAAGGGAATCCTGTTTTTGCACTTTGCTATCCACTCCTAACAGCGAGCAGAAACCTGCTGTCTAATTATCACTTCTGAAAATAGCCACAATTTGCACTTTTTCTTCTTTTTTTTTTAAATGAGAGATGTTCGTATAACAAACTAAAAATGCCATCCATAATTAACATCTCATCATCATGAGCCTCAGTGTTTTGGGAGCCAACAAAGCATAAACTACCACTTTAATGGTGATCTTGTCACACATACACCACTCAAATTTATGATAATGAGTGTTCATTAGAATACAACATAAATTAAAGCTGCAAGCAGTGATGAAAGGGCCCTCGCACCCAGTGGCATTAGGAAAACAGCAAACGGAGGCCCGTATGCTTTTAATATAGTAAATATAGGAGGAATATGTCAAAGTCATTTATATGTGGCAAACTTCCTGCTGCCAGCTGGTGGTGCTATGCCTATAACCGAATATTGGCATGTAGATGTATTCAGGCCAGGACTTTTATGAAACATATGAAGTTTGGTGCAGATTGAACATGGCATGCTTGAGTTAGTGTAAGACATGACATATCCTGCTGCCAACAGGTGGCGCTATGATTATATTTGAATATTGGCCTCTAGGTGTCTTCAGGTCAGGACTCTTACCAAACATGTGAAGTTTGGGGCAGATCAGACATTGCATGTTTAAGTTAGTCTAAAACAAGTCATTTCCTGTTTCCAACAGGTGGCGCTATGATTATAACGGAATATGGGCCTTCAGATGTGTTCGAGCCAGGGCTCTTATCAAACATGTGAAGTTTGAGGCAGATCGGACATTGTATGGCTTTGTATGAGTTGTATGAGTTACAACAACTTTTATTCCCATGGTGAAATATCGAATTTTGATATTCAACATCTTCACAATGTAACATTGCAAAGGCCTTTAGATTAGAATGACCAAATATAATGTTGTTGTAATTAAATCTATAGAAGTTTGTTACAGCGTAAAACATATTACTTCCTGTTGCCAGTAGGTGGCGCTATGACTGTAACTGAATATCGGCATGGGCATGTGTTCAGCACAGAACTCTTATCAAATGTGAATTTTGGTGCAGATCAGACAATGTATGCCTGCATTATAACAACAACTTGTTTTATGGCGAAACATCGAAAGTTGTCAGGCCGCCACAGACACACCCTTCAAACAAAAACTCAAGATCTTTGCAATTTCACGTCACAAAGGGTTTTAGATTACACTGACCAAATTTGGTGTTGATCTGTTTAAATCTCTAGGAGGAGTTCTTTTAAATACAATGCAGCTTAAACACAAAAAACGGCACAAAATTTGCAGAGAAAATTTTAAATAACAGACATCCTGTTGGGTTTCGGTCTTCGTACCACCGACTTTTTTGAGGTATTGGTGTGTTACACATTTGTTCCGAATTTTGGACATGTATGTGAAATATAACGCGGGGCACTTCGTTGAAATTTTATAGGTGGTGCAATCGAGCCATTTTGCCACAACCGCTTCTAAAACCTATATCAGATGTAAATTTTCACTTCTTTTGGCGTGTGTGCAAAGTTTAATGAGTTTGAGCATGTTTAGGCCCTCAAAAATAAGATTCATTCTGGAGAAGAAGAAGAATACACTGAGAAATTGACCATTCACAAACAGCTTGATTGACAGGCGATCTAACCAATCATAACATTAAATTTGCCATTCTGTTCGACAAGCAAATCAGATAGGAGAGTAGGTTAACTTCGGTGGATTAAACTTGAAAAATTACATATATTGACATCTTTTTGCGGTTGAAATAAAATACATTCTCATGTTGATTCATGTTTTTTTTTTGTGTTTTAAGTAAAGAAGAAGAAAAAACAATCAGTTTACATTTAGATTGATCTAATAAGGCAATACAGTGATCTGTCACAACCACAGACTGTAAAAAACGTGATGTCACCCGTAGGTTTCTGAAGAGCATTTTTGAAGCTCTTAGTGGGCGGGAGTCAGCCGACGCCATCTTGGAATCGCGCCATTGCACGTCACTCCCGGATAATCGAAAATGGGCAAATAGGCGGGACGTGGGTTGAGCTGGTTGCTGAAACCACGCCCGACCTAGCGCGATGGTGGTGACAGCAGCGGCAATCCATCTGTCACTTAAATGGCCACGCCCTAAATTATGCAGAACTTTAAGGCTTAATAGAAATTAAACAGAGGAGTTATAAAAAAAAATCCCCCCCCTCACAGTTGACATGAAGGGCAAAATTAGCTATATAGACCAAAACCACTTTTTGAACCAGGCTGTAAACATATTTTTTTTCTGCTGTAAAGTTGGGCATTTTAACATGGGGAGTCTATGGGATTGACTCCCTTTTGCAGCCAGTCTCTAGCGGCCAGTCGATGAATTGCAGTTTTAGTCACTTCCGTGTTGGCTTCAAGAGGGAGACCGCGAGGTTGCTGCTTGGTCACAACACATTAAAAAGCCACAAAACGGTGATTATTTTTTGAATTGCAACAGTAACTAAAGAGGGCGGGTTTTTGCAAAGGGTGAATTCCAATAGGGTCCTCCCATCACCGGTGCTTCAGCCCTAATTAAAGCTCTAGGATGAGTTTGTTACAGCATAAAACATGTCACTTCCTGTTGCCAGCAGGTGGTCCTATGACAGTAACTGAATATGGGCATGTTGATTTCTTCAGGACAGGACTCTTATTAAACATGAAATTTTTGGTGCAGATCGGACATTGTATGCCTGAATTATAACAACTTCCTGTTTCACCATGGACACACCCTTCAACAAAAACTCAAGATCTTCGCAATTTAAAGTCACAAAGGGCTTTAGATTACACTGACCAAATTTGCTGTTGATCTGTTTAAATCTCTAGGAGTTTGTTTAAAAAAAAATGCCTGAAAATGGCAAAAAACGACACAAAACTTGCAGAGAAAATTCTAAACAAAACACTTGCTGTTGGGTTTCGGACTTCGTACCAGGGGACTTTTTTGTAGGTACTGGCATGTTACACGTGTCTACCGAATTTCGTACATGTAAATGTAGCTCGAGGGCACTTTGTTGAAATTTTATAGGTGGTGCTATCAAGCCATTTTAACATGCCTATTTCTGAAACCCATATCAGATGTAAATTTTCACTACTTTTGGCACGTGTACAAAGTTTCATAAGTTTTCAAGCATGTTTAGGCCTTTAAAAATGCGATTTTGGAGAAGGTCCATGTGACAAACCGTAATTATATGAAGCTACAAGAATACTTTTTGTGTGCAAAGAAAACAAAAACAACGACTTTATTCAACAATTTCTTCTCTTCTGTGTCAGTCTTCAACGGATTTTGTTCTGAAGATGAACGAAGGTCTTACGAGTTTGGAACGACATGAGGGTGAATATTAATGACCGAATTTTCATTTTTGAGTGAACTATCCCTTTAGCTGCTTGGTCAAGCCATTTGAAGCAATCCAGGGTTAAATGCATTACCCCAGAGCACAATCACCATATAACCAATGTGATCTAGGTAATTTTGTAGTTTCGCGGGTCACCAGTAGTCAAGTGTTATGCATACATGCTGTTCTGCGGTTCATCTCAGCGCGTTAATGCAATGACACAACAGGATGGAAGAGAAGATGACGGCCATACATTAGTAATGAATCGAAGTGTGTGCTGAACCCAAATAGGCCTTTAATGCACAAGGCAGCCAAGCGTTGGCCGATCCCACAGCTGCCAGAACTTTCACGTGCTGTCAATTATTAACTGATCTATGTTAATGGACACGCTCTGCACTGGGATCAAATGGGTGTGTAGTGTTGCTGAGAGCATGTAAGAACTTTTATCAGTACTTAGCCTACCATATCTTTCTTCCCCCTACGGATATAAGATCTCGAAGTTGCAGGTGGCCCATTACTCGGCATTACAGGAAAAACTTTGTCCTGCACTGTAAAGTATTACACATTTACTGTTCAAAAGTTTGGGGACTACGTCGATACACCTAGGATGGCTTAAGGGTGAGTAAATAATTTTTTGGGTGAACTATCCTTTTAATGATGTTGAAACAAGGATGTAAAAACTCGTTCTCGAAGTGACTTTGGGCACTGTAAAGGAAACTGCATGAGTGGTCAGCACACCTCATTGGGCTTCTAAGGCTTCCTGACAAATCTAATCATCTGTGATTGTGTGTATTTGAGGAGCTCAGAGGGCCTGTTAAGATAGATCAGTCCCATCCTGAGCAGTTCAGAGCCCTCGGGCTTCTCGCACAGTGGGAGGCTCCGTCTATTACGGTGAAGCAGAAAGGTCAAAGAAGCAAGCAGCAGAGATAGGCTCATTATCTGGCCAGGTCGCAGCGCTGCGTCCGCTCCTGACGGCTATGCTGAGAGCCGTGTTCATTAATGCTCTACAGGGATGAACTGGTTGGTGTTTTCCTGCCTCACAGAACTCAGGCTCAAGTGCACTTTCACAGTCTAAACTAGTTCTCCATCACCTTTAATTGCCTTTTCAATGCAGGAAGAAAGATTCAAACACCCAGTTCAAACACTTATGAAGTATCAGTTTGCCATCATGCAAAATGACCATGTACAGAGGTGGGTCTTTGTTTCTAAAGGTTTTTCCTAAACCTTTCCTAACATCATTGGCATATTTAAAAGGATAGTGCACCTAAACAAGAAAATTCTGTCAATTAGTTCCAAACATGTACAGTATGACTTTCTTCTGCAAAACTCAAAAGAAAATAAGTTAATGGGGCCAAAAAACATGTTTGGATCTCACTTGTTTTAGGGGTTGAAGCGTGTAGCACAGAAACCCTGTTGAAATTGTTAGAATGGCCAAGGATCAGCAATCTCCACATAAAACTGATCAGGCAGACCAAACCATAAGTCGTAGATACTTGAAACTCTGCCTAGGTTTTTCGCCCGATCTGAACCAAACAAGTGCAGGAAGATTCTCCGGAGAGTGAATATCAATAATTAATCAAAAACAGTTTAACTTTCGACTCACCGTCGCAAATGGATGCCAAATTGTTTGAAAGGGGCAGGGCAGCTTTTACTAAAATAGCTGTAACTTTTGCCCTAAAGGTTGTGGCAGAATGTTTTAGCTTTTTCTCCATGGTTATTCGCCGTGTTCCCCCTAATATCTTATATACCTGTATGTATGGGGGAGTGGCTTGGCATGCAAATTCCACTCACCAATTTCATTGGCCTTTTCTTGTTAAGCTCGGAGGTGATTGGGCTCCCAAGTAGTACCCCAAATACGTCTATATTGACATAACGTCTCCATTCCCTCCTTTAGGGAACGAGGGTTACAGTTGTAACCGAGACGTTACATGAAAAAAAGTCGCGGAGCTTGGCCACTTGGTGGCGCTATAAGCGGGAATAAACATAAAAACGGCTATAACTATGCAACTGTTTCTCCAAAATTAAACTATCAACATGAAAATCAGTACGCACGGTCTTGGCCCAAAGTGCCACAAGTGTCTATAAGGACATTTGCGTGTCTCAAAAAACATGGCCGCCATTGGCCGATGAATTTTGAGGACCTATTAGACAAGGTTAACGAAACTCAGTGGGCCTGTTTGATTCATGGCCTTAAAGTTCTGTGAGAGATGTTATTGAAATCATCCACTTTGGGGGCGGCGATATCTCATTTTTCAAGGGCGTAAACGATTGTATATTGCACGTTTTTTCACACATACACATGAAATTTGTATCATGCGTTAGACCTCCTTAATCCAAACAACTCTGCCTCTAGAACCACTGCTGTCAATCAAACTGTTTGTTAATAATTGAGAAGAAAACCTACTTTTGCTATCTAGTTCTAAAAAAACACTGCAGTACAATTCTCTGAACTCTCTAGGACAATAATTATCAAAAAAAAAGATGAAATTTACCATTTGGGAAGCTATAATGAGGTAATTTAGAAAAGCGGCCTGTCCAAATATACCCAAAAGCCTATAAAGCTTAAATGAAAACTCAAAACTTCACAAAACCTGGTAAGCACATGGCACAGGTGATTCTAAACAAGCATGCAAGGTTGGTTCTATAACTAAAAAAAAAAAAGCAAAAATGCTTTTTTAAATCATTGATTTAGGTGGTTACAGGCTTGTTAAATAATATCTAATGGCTTTCAGATGTGCTTAATTGCCTTAAAGCACTTGAACTCCAGTAATCGCTGCTTGTAGCTATATTTTCATCTAGGCCTATTCTTTTGTGTTCCTCAGTAGAAATATAGACTACGGTTTAAACGTTTTTTAATATATATATATATTTTTTTGGAAAAAAAATACTTTTTAAATTTAGTTTTAACAAATATGCAATGAATTGGTCAAAAGTGACAGTAAATCCATGTAATGTTACAAAATATGTTTATGTATGTGACAATATGTAACAGCAAATAAGCAAATAAAAGCAGCAAATAAGTATATTAGAATAATTTCTGAAGGATCATGTGACACTGAAGACTGGAGTACTGATCCTGAAAATTCAGCTTTGCATCACAGGAAACAAATATATTTATAATAATAATACTTTAAAATATTACTGTATTTTTGATCAAATAAACGCAGACCCCTAAGAGAATCCTTTGAAAAAAAGCAACCAACTTTGCATTGTAGCCACAGTTTTTTTGCTTTTAAAAATGGTAAAAATTATTTTTCCTGGCAATTTTACTTGAATCATATTTCTTCTCATATTAGATGGCATCATAGAAGTTTGCTGAAAGATCAATAAAAGTAATGGCCTGTGGGCTTGATGTAATGTAAGCAGTTTGTGTTTGTTGTTTTTTGCACATAATAATTAGTGTCTAAGAAAGGGAGTGTGGGTAAGGGAGCAAGGTAATGTTTCCTCTTGTTGCCTCCGTTTCATCCATACGAAGCGCAGCCTTTATTAACAGAGAGGTAAGAGAGGTTGACTCTTGTTGCAAATTAAATCCTAAATTGGATTCTTCTCATCAAGCCAAATCCTGGTTGCTTCATTATAATGACAAATGCTTTGTCTTTTAAAGCAAGCAGCTCACAAAATGAAGGAATAAAAAGCTAGAGGCCTTTGTTTAAAGGATTAGTTCACTAAAAAGCCATCATTTACTCACCTTCATGTTGTTCTAAATAGTTGAAGACATGAAACAAAAAAATTAATTTTAAAGAACGTTTATGCTGCTATTTTTCTATTTAAGGTGAAGCATGATTAGAAGCTTATAAGCGCAAAAAAAGGACAAAAAGCTTCATAGAAGTGATAAATTATAAAGCCATAGTAACTTTTTGTGACTAAAATGATCAAAGTCTTCACAGAAAAACCTTTATGTTCAAAACATATGCTCATATTCATACATACATTGACACTGATATCAAACGTGTCAGGACACATTTGCACGTGCCAAGTTTGAACATGGATTTTAACACTTGGATACGGTGCATAAAAACGACTTCTTATAGTTAAAGTTTTCGATTAGCCATTTTTACTAAAAAAACAAGAAAAACTAATCGAAAAAAGTTTAAAAGAGTTTTTAAAGGACCTATGTTCATCAAGGCTGCATTTATTTATTTAAAAATACATCAAAAACAGTAATATTGTGAAATATTATTGCAATTTAATATAATTTAAAATATAATTTATTTCTGGGATTCAAAACTGAATTTTCAGAATCATTCTTTTAATTAAGAAATGATTCTAATATGCTGATTTATGATCAATGTTGGAAAGTTGTTTTTTTTAAATATTTTTTTGAAACCTGTTAAATTTTTTTTCAGGATTCTTTGATGAATAAAACGTTAAAAAAACAGCATTTATTTAAAATAGAAATCTTTTTTTAACATTATACACTACCGTTAAATTTGGAGTCAGTTATTTTGTTTTCTTTCTTTTTTTGTATAGAAATTAATACTGTTATTCAGCAAGGATGCTGTAAATTGGTAAAAAGTGATAGAGACTTATACTGTTGGAAAAGATGTCTACTTAAAATAAATGCTGTACTTTGAAACTTTTTATTTACCAAAGTATCACAGGTTCCAAAACAAATCTGCATAATAAAATGATTTTTGAAGGATCATTTGACACTGAAGACTGGGAGTAATGATGCTGAAAATTCAGCTTGCATCACAGAAATAAATTATATTTTAAAGCATATAAAAATCACAAAACCATTATTTTAAATTGTAATAATATTTAATAATATTACTGTTTTTTTTAATGTATTTTTGATAAATAAATGCAACCTTTATGAACAGAAGAGGTTCCTTTAAAAAAACATTCAAAATCACAAACTTTTGAACAGCAGTGTACTTTAACTTGAGAAGTATCACTGCATAAAATATTACCACTTTTTTCATAGTTTTTGTCCTGAATAAGTGTGTTTTGTCTTACACTTATGACTGCCAGATTGTTTCATTTTTCTAGCTTATTTATATGTAAATCAAGTGAAAAAAAATCTACTAGTGCAGCATGAACAAAATATACTTGCACTGAATATGCATTCTTTGAAAAGTCTTAATATGTCATGCAGTGCTGCTTCTCAATTAGTTAAAATTACAGTTTTTATTACTATCTGAAATGAATAATTATCAAGAACAATCTACATTAATATATTTTATTTCAATTTAAATATTCTCTTAAATCAACTCTTAACATGTTCTTTAGTGTTGCTTCTCAAGTAAATCCATATTGTTTCAAGGATTTTTAGATATTTTAGATATACTATGTAAATGAAGTTGAAACTATTTACATTCATTTAACAAGTTAAAGTAATGAAAAAAACATTAGTTGATCAAATTAAAGCAAGACAAAAATTAATATTCGTGTTGCACTAAATAAATCGAGGATGACAAAAAGCCTCTAAAACAACATGAAGATGAGTAGATAAAATTTTAATTTATCTATGAAATACAACTTAATTTTGTTGTAGCCAAACAATAAAAATATCTCTATACAACAACAAAATATGAGTGTTAGTCCAATTTTCTCTTAAGTTGCAATTTGTATGGTTCTTTCCTTGATTTCTATTATTAAGGGCAATGGTAAAGTGGGCGGGATGTGGTGGGAAGGGGCGGGGCACAGCATAAAACAGCTATTAATGCATCAAACACACCCTCTTTTTTGTGTGCGAGAGACATTAAGGGTGGACCTCGTGAAACCAGTTCCTCTCAGGCGGGGTAATTGAATTACGCCCTTCCATCTGTAGACTATAGGATAACAGACGCCTCTGCTCTCATAAGCACTTAAATCAAGTCAGTGGTAGAATTATGGTCACTTGCGCACTGTGAATGAAATTATAGTGCAGTTGTGAAGAGGTTGAATATGGTTCGGAGAGAGTCTATCTAGTGTGATTCCCCATCTCCAATCCCACCCACCCCCCCTCGTTCAAGAGCCTATTAGCAGGCACAAGGGCTGGTCGCAACATCAGAAAGAAAGCGCGTAATGAAAACACTGATGACAGTTAGGGCGATGTAAAGAGGCATGTTAACATTTGCTTAATCACTGATTTTACGGTTTGTGACAAGACCACAGGTTGTCAATTTGTACTCTAGCACTGGCTAGAGTATAATTTATATCTCACGATTGTGACTTCATATCTCAAAATTGTTGCTTTACTTCCTGTAATTGTGTTTCTACATCTCACAGTCTCAAACTTTACCTCACAGTCACCTTAATATAGTTACATATAGTGGCACCAGCAAAATATCTAACCTAATAATGGAAAAAAAAAAAAAAAACCACAACAACAACATTTTCAACAACTTTTTTCATAAGTCTTTTACTACAGCCTACACAGACTTATGACTTTCTTTTTCAAATACCGTAAAGCTTTGTATTATCTACCTAAAATGGCACTGCAAATGGAACAGGCTTTACTGACTTCAGCTGGAGACTACTTTAAAATGTCTGTTGAAAAACCAATGTGAAGAAAATGGAAGCTTTGCTTTGTTGTAAGTCTCTCCAACTCAGTCAGAATGCTATATTGCTTGCTGTAGAATGGTAGTATGGGATTATGATGATTAAATTTATTTTAAGGGCTACTTTGTCATCATAAAGTTTCCTTGGGGTCAGCAAGGATGCATTAAATTGATCTAAAGTAACAGTAAACTATGGAAGCCTGTTTCCGCCACTGAAAAAAATGTGAATTGCGTAATTGCGACGTTTTATCTCACAACTCTGACTTTTGACATCTTGCAATTCTGACTTTTTTTTCTCAGAATAAGAAAAAAGTTAGAACTGTGAGTTTTTGTCTTGCAGTTCTGACTTTATTTCTCGCTTGTGAGTTTATGTCCCACTACACTTTTTTCCATTTTTCACTTTTTTAAATTCTGACTTTATAACTCGCAATTGTGAGTTTAAAATCACATAATTCAGAAAAAAAAGAAATCAGAATTGTGAGCTCATATCTCACAATTCTGCCTTCATTTCTCAGAATTGCGAGTTTGTATCTGGCAATTCTGACTTTTTAACGCGTAACTGCGAGTTATTAAGTCAGAATTGTGAGATATAAACTCGGAATTGCGAGAACAAAAGTGAATTGCGATAAAAACGCATTTGCGAGAAAAAAGTCAGAATTGCGAGATATAAACTCAAAATTGCAAGAAGAAAGTAAGTTGCGAGATACAAACTCTGCGAGAAAAGTCAGAATTGCGAGTCTTACAATTGTGACTTTATTTCTCGCTTGCGAGTTTATATTGCTTATTATATATCGCTATTCTGACTTTTTAACTTGCAATTGAGAGTTTAAATCATGTAATTCAGAGACAAAAGTCAGAATTGTGAGATATAAATTAGGAATTGCAAGAAAAGTCTGAACTGTGAGATATAGACTCAGAATTGCTAGAAAAAAGTAAGTTGCGAGATACAAACTCTCATTTGCAAGAAAAGTCAGAATTGCGAGTTTTTATCTTGCAGTCGTGACTTTATTTCTCACTTGCGAAATTATATCGTTTATAATATATCGCTATTCTGTCTAACTTGCAAATGCAAGTAAATCACGTAATTCAGAGAAAAAAGTCAGAATTGCGAGTTTATATCTCAATTATCAGAATAGCGGGATATAAGCTTGCAAGCAAGAAATAAAATAAAAATTGCAAGATAAAAATTTTTTTCGAATTTTTTTTCAACTTTGTTTTCCGAAAATGCAATTCAGACTTTTTAACACATAATTGCGCTCTCGCATTTGAGAGAAAAAAGTCAGAATTAAGAGTTTTTATCTTGCAATTGTGATTTTATTTCTCATTTGCGAGTATATATCACTTATACATTGCTAATCTAATGTTATAACTTGCAACTGCGAGTTTAAATCATGTAATTCAGAGAAAAAAGTCAGAATTGTGAGACATGAACTCGGAATTGCAAGAAAAGTCTGAATTGTGAGATACAAACTCGCATTTGCAGGAAAAAAGTCAGAATTGCATGATATAAATGGAATTGCTAGAAAAAAAGTTGCGAGATACAGTCTTTTGCGAGAAAGGATCAGAACTGTGAGTTTTTATTTTACGATCGTGACTTTATTTCTCGCTTGTGAGTTTATATCACTTATTATATATTGCTATTCTGACTTTATAACATGCAATTGCAAGTTTAAATCACGTAATTCCGAGAAAAAAGTCAAAATTGTGAGATATAAACTCAGAATTGCAAGAAAAATCTGAATTGTGAGATACAAACTCACAACTGCAAGAAAAAAAAATGAAAGTCAGAACTCGGAATTGCAAGAAAAAAGTGAATTGCGAAATACAAATTTGTAACTATTTCTCGCTTGTGAGTTTATATCGCTTATTACATATCACTATTCTGCATTTATAATTTGCAATTGCAAGTTTAAATCACGTAATTCAGAGAAAAAACCCTCAGAATTGCGAATTTATCTCAATTATTAGAATAGTGAATATAAATTCAGACTTTTTTTTCTTGCAAATGCAAGTTTGTATCTCGCAGTTCTGACTATTTAACATGCAACTGCAAGCTATTAAGTCAGAATTGCGAGATACAAACTCTCATTTGTGAGGAAAGTCAGAATTTTACGTTTTTATCTTGCAATCGTGACTTTTGAGTCACGCGCTTGCGAGTTTATATTGCTTATTATATATCGTTATTCTGCAATTGCGAGTTTGAATCACGTAAGATTATATCACGAGATTATATCTCAATTATCAGAATAGCAGAATATAAACTCGCAAGCGAGAAATAAAGCCACAATTGCAAGATAAAAACTCGTAGTTCCGACTTTTTTCTTGCAGTTTTGACTTTTTAACTCACAATTGCAAGATATAAACTCACAATTCTGAGAAAAAAAAGTCAAAATTGCGAGATGCAAACTTGCAATTGCGAGAAAAGAGTCTGAATTTTCAGTTTTTTATTCAGTGGTGGAAACAGCTTCCATAGCAAAGACATTTATAATGTTAAAAAATTCTATTTAAATTGATTGTTGTTCTTTTTCTACTCATTAACAAATCATAAAAAATGACGGTTTCCACAAAATTATTGAGCAACACGACTTTTTCAACATTGTTAATAATAAGAAACGTTTTTTGAGCATCTTGAATGAATCCCATTTTAAAATGGATCACAATACTACTGTTTTTTTACTGCGTTTCCTTCAAATTAATGCAGCGTGGATGAGCAAAAAAAACCCACAATGACACCAGAGCCTCACCATGTGACACTGGGACATGCATGTACACAGCGTGAAATGTCACAATCATTCCATGAGAGCCAAGAATAACTGGATTAAAGTCCATATACATCCGCTTCAAGTTTACAAAAAAGTGTCATTTCAGTCATAATACAAGGTAAATGTCTCATGGTTAGAGGTGAATCCTGACAGGAGATTCAATAGCACTAAATCCTGCTGATCGACCTTTTACTCTTCCGGATTAGAGATGCCTCAATCTTTCTCTCTCCAGCTGGGTGGAATGGATTGGCCTTTTCGTACATTAACTAGCTTGTGTTTTATTTATAGGCAGAGCCAAATTACACCTTGAATAGATCTGAGCAAACATAATCATTCATTCGGATTGGAATGCAAATTACTTGCGCTAAAAAAACAGAAAGGTTAAGGTTGCTTTTTTTTTTTTTTTTCATAAGTGATATTTGGAAAGTTGTATTCGCATGTCATGATCGTGTTTGGTGGATTGTATTTCATTTCAATCTGAGAACGGCTGTGCTGCTGGAACTCTCATGCATTTTAACAAGTTACTCAGAATCCCTAAAGTAATACAGAGAGTTAGCATGAAGGCAGAGAGCAGTCTGACATCTGTGCTGCACTGTTCGATGCTGATCGATGCCTATTATATACAAATTATCCTGACACAATCACTGAAATGGCAGAGAGATACAGATAAATGGTACAAATGATTTATTTTTATTTATTTATTTTTGCGCTTATTATTCACACGTCAGTTTTATCCATTAAGGTCAACGAGTGCTTGCGTAAACATGATTTTTCATAATTACCATAAACCTAATTTGTACATTTAAAGTCATCATACAATCAAAACATTAACCCTATTCACTTTCTTTCTTTCTTGGATAGTTCACCCAAAAATAAAAATTCTGTTATTAATTATTCACCCTCATGTTGTTCCAAACCCATAAGATCTTTGAAACACAAAATTAAGATTTCTTCTCTTCAGTGCATTGCTGTCAGGGTCAGAAAGTTCTAGGATTTTATCGGAAATATCTTAATATGTTTTTCGAAAATGAACGAAGGTCTTACAAGTTTGGAACGACATGAGGATGAGCAATTAAAGACAGGACTTTCATTTTTGGGTGAACTTTACTTTAATACATACACTACCAGTCAAAAGTTTTTGAACAGTAAGATATTTAATTTTTTTTTTTTTTTTAATTTTTTTTTAAATCTCTTCTGCTTAAGCCTGCATTCATTTGATCCAAAGTACAGCAAAAACACTAAAATATTGAAATATTTTTCGTATTTAAAATAACTGTTTTCTATTTGAATATATTTTAAAATGTAATTTATTTCTGTGATCATTTCAGAATTTATTTCAATATGCTGATTTGCTGTTCAAGAAACATTTTTATTATTATTATCAATATTTAAAACAGTCAAGTACATTTTTTCAGGACTTTTTGATGAATAGAAAGAGCCAAAGATCAGCATTTATTTGAAATAAAAAGCTTTTGTAACATTATACACTTTATCATTCACAAGCTTGAAGTCAGTATAAAAGAAATTATAAAAAATAATATTTTTATTTAGCAAGGATGCTTTTAATTTATAATAAACATTTATAATGTTAAAACTGATTTCTATTTCAGGTAAATGCTGTTCTTCTGAACTTTCTTTTTTTAATCAAAGAAACCTGAAAAAAATTCTACTCAACTGTTTTCAACATAATAATTAATGTTTTTTTGAGCAGCAAATTAGAATATTACATAATGATTTAGTAATGATGCTAAAAATTACGCTTCGAAATCACAGGAATAAATTACATTTTAAAATATATTCACATAGAAATCAGTTACTTTAAACAGTAAAAATATTTCAGAATTGTACTGTTTTTGCAGTACTTTGGATAAAATAAATGCAGGCTTGGTGAGCAGAAGAGACTTAAAAAAAAAAAAAAAAAAAATCTTTCTGTTCAAAAACTTTTGTCTGGTAGTGTATGAAGTGTGTTTCTGTACTTTTCTTTCTTTCTTAGCATAACATCACTCGCTCACCAATGGATCCTCTGCAGTGAATGGGTGCCGTCAGAATAAGAGTCTAAACAGCTATCACAATAATCCACAGGTAATCCACACAACTCTAGCCCATCAGTTAACTTCTTGTGAAGTAAAAATCTGTAGGTTTCTAAGAAACAAATCTATCATTAAGGTATTTTAAACTGTTGCTTAAAGGAGAAGTCCACTTCCAGAACAACAATTTACAAATAATTTACTCACCCCCTTGTCATCCACGATGTTCATGTCTTTCAGCCATAAATAAATTATGTTTTTTGAGGAAAACATTTCAGCATGTTTCTCCATATAATGGACTGATATGGTCCCCCGAGTTTGAACTTCCAAAATACAGTTTAAATGTGGCTTCAAACGATCCCAAATGCGTCTGTAAACGATCCCAGCCGAGAAAGAAGGGTCTTATCTAGCGAAACGATCAGTTATTTTAATAAAAATAATACAATTTATATACTTTTTAATGTCAAACGCTCGTCTTATCTTACTCTAATGGGCTGTTTTAGTTCCTGTTCGTGACAGTTAGGGTATGTCGAAAAACTCCCATCTCATGTTCTCCCTCGACTTTGAAATCGTCCTATATCGCTGTTTTACCTTTTTTGTTAAGGGTGTTTGATCTTCTTTGCATGTTCACTTTGCAAAGACTGTGTCGGTACTTCTGCAGTGATGTAGGATGATTTTGAAATGATTTTTGAAGTTGAAGGAGAAAATACGGTCGGAGTTTTTCGACATACCCTAACTGTCTTGAGCCAGAATACACAGAGTTCAGGGAGAGCAAGACAAGACGAGCATTTGACATTAAATAGTATTTAAATTGTATTTTTTTAATGAAAATAACAGATCGTTTCACTAGATAAGACCCTTCTTCCTTGGCTGGGATTGTTTACAACCGCATTTGGGATCGTTTGAAGCCGCATTTAAACTGCTTTCTGGAAGTTCAAACTCGGGGCACCATATCAGTCCATTATATGGAGAAAGATGCTGAAAAGCTTTCCTCAAAAAACATAATTTCTTTACGAATGAAGACACAAAGACATAAACATCTTGGATGACAAGTGGGTGAGTACATTATATGTAAACCTTTGTTTTGGAAGTGGACTTCTCCTTTAAGGCCAAAAAAAAGTCCATAACCCATAATAATACTTCCTCCAGTAGAAAAAGTTCATCCCCTGTTGTCCTCTCACATCAAAACCCACAGACATATTTATTTAGAATTGCTTTTGTTTCGGTACCTGTGCATATTTCTCTCTTGATTTAGACGAAACAGCAAAATTATGGATAGAGGACTATTTTTTGGTTTAAAGTTCAAAACGTCTTAATGATGGAGTTATTACAAACAAAAAACGTTTTTTGCTTCAGAATATGTTATTTGATAGACTGGAGCCATTGTTGTGGATTATTATGATATTTTTAATAAGCTATTTGGACACTCATTCTGACGGCACCCATTCACTGCAGAGCATCCATTGATGTGCAAGTGATGCAATGCTGATGTAATATCTCCAAATCTGATGAAGAAACTCATCTTGGACACCCTGAAGGTAAGTACATTTTCAAAAAATGTAAAGTCTTACATTACAGGATCACATTAGTTATGTTAGATATACAATCAAGCCTACGAAAATGATTAATGCATGGATGGCACGCGTGGATTGTGTTCCTCCAAGCTGGTGATCCCTAGAGATATGGCCCACTTATATGCACTGGAACAGCCTGTGACGCTTGCTACTACTTCAAACTAACCTCCAGATCCAGTGAAATTCACTGGTTTGAGCTTTTCCCAAGAAATGTATACCAAAATATTTAGGTTACTGAATATAAATCGGTTTACAATTAGGTTTTAAAACAAATTGTGAAAACTGAATGTGAATTTCATGAGAGTCATGAGCCAAGTAGGAATCAAACAGTTTCAAAATATCATGAGAGTGAGGAAATTACATTTTTAATTTTTGGGTGAATTATTTCTTTAAGTAAAAAGACCGTCTGAGCACAAAAACCTTTTGTTTCTCGTTTTTGGCTGAGGGCATTTACTCCAGACAGCTCTGAAACGGATCAATTTCTCCCATCAGACATCTATTCTGCACTCTCCCGTTTAAAACAATAGCCCTAAAACCGCCGTATATTCATGTCAGAGCAAACTCTCCAGCTATTTCAAATATAGGTCACCCATATGTGGGCCATGCGTGATTATGAAATATTCACGCTTCTCAAAGTATATTTTTATGTTGCTACCTCTCAAGCATTAAAGTGATCGGAGGAGGAAAAAACAACAAAACATGCTCAAATATTTTTATTTGTTCTTTCAGTATGACCATTAACTGCTTTTACTTTGGAGCGGTCACATGGGTCTAATAATTATTTAAAGTGTTAAAAAGAACTGTCAACACCACTAAAATCTTGCTAAAGTACAAAGTAGTGTTCAAACTGGAGAATCTGTTAGGATGGAGGTCAGGGATCATAGAATATTTTAACACATTTGTGTGAAGTTGATCTCTGAGAAATAATTCTGAAAAAGTATATATTGTACACTGTAAAAGTAACACAAATGTTAGACCTGTCAATTAAACACTATAAATAAAAAGATTTCACACAACAATCAATAACTTTTGTCTTACTGTATGAATCTGTCAATAATATGGAAATTAAATTAAAACTAAACAATATACAATTTAGAATAAATTTGTCCATTCATTGATTTACTTCATTTATTACCAAGGCTGTATTGATTTGATGAAAAATACAGTAACATTGTGAAACAATGTAAACAACTTAAACAATTTAAACAACTGCTTTTTTATTTTAATGTTATTTTATTCCTATGATTCTACATGATCCTTTAAAAATCATTCTAATATTCTGATTTGCTGCTCATAAAACATTTATTATTGTCAGTGTTAAATTACTGAATTAGCATTGTTGTTGTGCTGCTTCTTATTTTTTTTTCACAATTCTATGAATAGAAAGTTAAAAAAAGGACAGCATTTATCTTAAATTATGTAACAATTTTAAAAAGTAACCTTGATTAATAAAACTATTCATTTTCATTTTAAAATCCTGCTAACCCCAAATTTTATAGCATTTTGCCTTGATTTCACTAATTATAAACATTTCCAAAAAAGCAAATAAATACAGAAAATATTTACATCTAAAAATTATTAGGGATGCACCAAAATGAAAATTCTGGGCACTAAAAATTAAACACTAAACACTAAAAAAGCAAATAAATACAGAAAATATCGAAAATATCAAAAAATTATTAGGGATGCACGGAAATGAATATTCTGGGCTGAAACTGAAACTTTAACAATTATTTATTATTTTATTAAAAAATATAAAATAATTTGTAAGATTTTTTAAACTCAATAATTTTAAATGATAAAATGATTAATTTTCTTAAAAAAAAAAAAAATAAAAAAATAATAATAATAATAATCGTACTGACCCCAAATTTTATAGAATTTTCCCCCTTGATTTCACTAATTATAAACATTTTCCAAAACAAGCTAATAAATGCACAAAATATATACATCTAAAAATGATTAGTGATGCACAGAAATGAACATTCTGGGCTGAAACTGAAACCGAAAATTCTGTATGTGCTTGGCCAAAAACCAAAACTACTTTTAACAATTTTTTATTATTTTATTAAATAACATAAAATAACTTTGCAAAGCTTTTTAATTTAACTCAATAATTTTAATGCTAAAACTAATAATTTTCTTTAAAAATAATCTTACTGACCCAAAATTGTATAGAATTTTTCCCTTGATTTCACTAATTCACTAAACATTTTTCAAAAAAGCTAATAAATACAGAAAAATACATACATCTAAAAATTATTAGAGATGCACCGAAATAAAAATTCTGGGCTGAAACCGGAACCGAAAATTTTGGATGCACTTGGTCGAAAACCGAACCTGAAAATGCTTTTTGATAATTATTTATTATTTTATTAAAGAATATAAAATAATTTTCTAAGAGTTTTTCATTTAACTTAATTTGAATGCTACTGAATAATAAAAAAAATATATATAAAAGCCAATAAAATAACATTTTTATTAAAAAAAAAAACAATTAAATTGGAAATAAGAAAATATTAACATATTAAATATCAATATTATTTTTATTCATTTCTATGCAAATGTCACTTTAGTAGTGATGTAATGATATCAAAATCTCACAATATGACAATATCTCGATATGGAGTCCACAAAATTTTGGTGCATCCCAAAAATTATAATTACTAAAAACAAAAGGAAACACACTTTAATTTAAACTGACAATATCATCAGTGTACGAATTCACTGCATACATTTCCCAATAGCAGCCTTCTGTACCTAGATAAAACCATCTTGAGTCACGCACTCGAACCCCCACAGTGTTGAAACACTTCATACAACAGCTAATACAACCTACACCTAAATCAAACCTGAAATCCTTATGGTGACCAATCTGCCTTTCTTTCCTCTCATGAATTTTACTATTTGAAGATTCTGTCACTGAGCACACGTTTCATGAAAAATGCTATTTCATTATATACAGACACACTTACCGCACTAACATAAAGGATATCCCTGCAGAGCCTGGTTTCCTGTGGAAAGTCAGGTAGATCCAGGAAGTTGTCCACCACCACTTGGCCGATGACGTCGTGGCGTGAGAAGCGGTCGAAGTCGTAGACGCTAAAATGGAGCTTGCGTGTCGGAAGCTCAGCGTACGCCACAGGAAACAGGAAAACCTCGTCAAAGATGGGGTTCAGAGTCTTGCGGTGCACCTTGGTTTGATGCTTGGTTTTACGGTCTGGCAACAGGTAGATCTTCACATATGGGTCGGAGGTTCCCGTAAAGTCCTTGGCAGGTAGATCTTGGGCTTTGTGGATCTTCACGATGAGCTGCTCCAAGTCACAGTCGTATTTTAGGATGAAATGCAAGCGGCCGCAGCTGTCCGCTCGTCTGGTGTCGTCTGCGTCCACCGACCGTTGTTTGTAGAGCTCAGGCTTGATGCGGCCCAAACCTGGACCTGTTAGGGACTCCTGTCTCTGGAACTGGGCCAAGTTGAAATCGGGGTTGGAGACGTTCATCTGTCTCCGGATGGAGTTGTGCCTGAAACAAGCAGAAAAGAGGCGGATATCTGTCGGGCTATTTGCTGGCTAGACGTCGTCTGAATAACGAGACTGAGAAGAACTTTAATTAAAGCTGAAGGTCACCGAGGCCCACACTGTCTGACAAATGCCAACTGGGAATTGCTAAACGAATATCAATGGTGGGTTAGTGATTACGGCTGATGAAGTCAGGAAAACATGACTCACCTGACAGATGAGGTCGGTTCTGTGACTTGTCGCTGCACGCGAGCTATGTGGATGTGGTTGAGCTCCTTGGCCTTCATCTGGGCCTCCAGCTGGATGTCCGGGGACGTGTGGCTGATCTTCATGGCCGACTCCGGGAGCACCGTCGGCGCATTGGGATCCTTCTCAAAGTCTTCGCTGTATTCCCGCTCCAGGCCCTCCACCTCGGTCAGGACCGGCTGCTGCTCGCCCTGCTGGTCCTTTAGGCCAGGCAAGAAGCGATCGCGCCATGGCACCCAAAACAACTTCCACGACACGAACAGGGAAACGGCAAACAACGCCAGGCCACATGTGGTCACCAAGAGGGACAGCAGGCTCACAGACACATCTGGAGCAATAACCAAGAGAGAAAGTCGGTCACTGGATGGTGTTCAAAAAACTGTGAAGATATTTATAGAACAGAAGTGCTGTAAGCAGCCTTTTTTTGGAAATATCATACATAAAATAATCCTCCTGGTTCCAGCTGAAAAAACAAAATGTTAAAGTTAGCAAAACAGATTGAAGACCTTATAACTCTGTTCACATCAATGACAAAAAGTTCTAATAATAACTCAATTTTATGAGAGTAGAGACAACACAGAGAAACAATGTGGGTGGGATCAATTTCAGAATTATTTTTGTTTTTTTTCACCTAACAAATGATATAAACATTACTGGTCTCATTTCATAGGCTCTGCCCTCTGGAGATCCCATTTGTTGGCTACAGAAGTCAATTTGGTTGCCAGATTTTAGAAAAAGTACCATTATGAAATGAGATCAACCTTGATGACATGCAGTCAAAAAACGTGGCCTCTGTAGGATTTCAGCCTTTGAAATGAGACCGAGCAACAAACAGCCAATCAGAATCCATCGTAAGCATTTAAAGACACAGACGTCATAACGGCAGTGCACGCTTATAATAAACAGATCATCCAGCTATGGTGTGGATGTTAACGATCTGTCGTTTTCTAAAAGAAATTAAAATTTAAATACTTTTTAACCACAAATGCTCTGTGGAAATTTTTTTTTTGTTTTTTCTTCATCTTGGATGACATGAGGTTGAGTAAATTATCAGGAAATTTTTATTTTGAAAGTGAACTAATCCTTTAAGACATACTGCTGCTGCACAAATAGCATATATAATAACACGTAGTAGATCTATACAGGTGGAGCTGGGGAGGTGGAGGTTCGCTGCGAAATGCTCTAGTGAATGCTTACCAGACATTTACAGTTAAAGTCAAAAGTTTACATACACCTTGCAGAAACTGCAAAATGTTAATTATTTTACCAAAATAAGAGGGGTCATGCAAAATGCATGTTATTTTTAATTTAGTACTGACCTGAATAAGATATTTACATAAAAGAGGCTTACATATAGTCCACAAGACAAAATAATAGTTGAATTTATAAAAATGACCTCGTTCAGAACTTTACATACACTTAATTCTTAATACTGTGTTGTTACCTCAATGATCTACAACTGTGTTTTTTGTTTGTTTGTTTGTTTGTTTAGTGGTAGTTCCTTGACAGTTAAACAGCCTGCTGTTCTTCAGAAAAATCCTTCAAGTCCCAGAATTTCTTTGGTTTTTCAGCCTTTTTGTGTATTTGAGCCCTTTCCAACAATGACTGTATGATTTTGAGATCCATCTTTTCACACTGAGGACAACTGAGAGACTCATATGCAACTATTACAAAAGTTGCTTCTGATGCTTCAGAAGGAGAAACAATGCATTAAGAGCCGGGGGGTGAAAACTTTTTGAGTTGAAGATCAGGGTAAGTTCAATTTATTTTGCCTTCTGGGAAACAGGTAAGAATATTCTGTCACTTCTGAATGTCAGTACTAAATGAAAAAAATATGATATTTAGGCAAAATAAGAAAAATGTACTCCCTGTTCAAAAGTTTACACCCCTGGCTCCTAATGCTTCGTTTTTCCTTCTGGAGCATCAGTGAGTGTTTGAACGTTCTGTAATAGTTGCATATGCGTCCCTCAGTTGTCCTCAGTGTCAAAGGATGGACCTCAAAATCATACAGTCATTGTTGGAAAGGGTTCAAATACACAAAAATGCAGAAAAACCAAAGAATTTGTGGGACCTGAAGGATTTTTCTGAAGAACAGCAGGCAGTTTAAACAAGCGACTCATGAACTACTATCACTAAAAAAAAAAAAAAAACACAGCTGTGGATCATTCAGGTAACAACACAGTATTAAGAGTCAAGGAGGATGTAAACTTTTGAACAGGATCATTTTTATAATTTCAACTATTATTTTCTCTTTTGTACTATATGTAAATGTCTTTTATGTGAAATATCTTATTCAGGTTAGTACTAAATAAAAAATAACATGCATTTAGTATGATCCCTCTTATTTTGGTCAAATAATTAACATATTGCAGATTCTGCAAGGTGTATGTCAAGAATTTATCATTCTTGGTGTGAAAGAGCCTATAGTTTTACACTAATTGACATAAATCATAAAGAGAAATTAAATGACTGGATTTGTCTGCAGACTTAGCATATATCCTGAGTTTTTGTTTGATCAGGCATTACAAATTACAATTACTGGGATCCTAGGTGGTCTCGACTCAACAGAGCTTTAATTAATGCTTTAAAGGCATCTGTTACAAGCCATTTTTACATTTTTTAAAGAAATCTGAAAACTTTAAAACACTTTGAGATCCAGATATTTTGTAAATCACATCCCTAATATCTGGTTTGGAGTTGAACCTTAACTTTAGCTGCTGAATGCACAGTAATAGATGCTACATTTAAGATCCACTCTAACTCTCTATGTATCTTTCCCTCTCTTTCTTTCATTATTTTTTTCTCTCTCTCTCATCCCCTTGAGAGGGTTTCTCTGAATTAGGCCACCCAGGCAGAGATGCTTTTAGTGTGGACTGAATGAATCCCTGTCAGAGTGCCCTGCCTCCTGCTTGCTCTTCTGTCCATTCCGATCTTTTCTCCCTATACCGGGGAAAGCAAATGCATACGTTCAGACTACTTTTGCAGGTTACCTGAGAAAAACCTTAAAGTGATAGTTCAGTCAAAAGTTAATGCAATTCTGTCATTATTTACTCACCCTTATGTCATTCCGAATGTATGTGACTTACTTCTGTCTAGAGCACAGAAGGAGATGTTAGGCAGGATATTAATGCAGCTTTTGCATATAATAAAAAATGATAAAAGCCCCATAAAGGTATCATAAAGGCCTGTGGTCACCATTCACTTTCACTGCATGGATAAGAGCAGTGTGAACATTCTAGTAAACATCTCATTTTGTGTTCTTCAGAAAAATGAAACTGAATAAATTCATGAAGATGATTAAATAATGAACTAAGGGAAATATTATTTTTAAACATCAGTAGCCCAAACTTTAAAATAAACTTTTTTTAATGATTTAAGGGTTTCATATAAAGTCAAGACTTTGCATTAAACATCTTGGGTTTTTCTGTTTTTATAACAATGATGAAAAATACTTCCAAATAAATCATAAGAGAATAGCAGTGCACTAGATATGAAGTATGGGGCTCTTGATTTGGCTGTTCTGAAATTTCATGAGTGCTCATAAAAGCTCGAATTATTTGACAAAACAGATCCTCCTGCAGCCTTCATCCCAGGAAATCATAAACTTGAATGGATTAATCCAAAAATGATTTGGATTGGATTAATCATTTCTTCCCTTTTGTAATGCTGTCAAGGTATTATCAGTATTATTAGCATTCACCACTGTTCTGTAGACTTTAATAGACTCAGTGGGATTTCAATGACACAGTAAATTAACCACAGGCTTCATTTCTGAGCAGTGCACTAAACTATGTGCATGACATCCAGTATACTTTGAATAAAACAATATTCCTGTCTGTGTGAAACATGTTATGAAATTAGATGGAGGTGTGATTTAGATTAGATTTGATTTGATTTGGAAACATTGTGACAAATCCATTTTTTTCCCTATTATTATGTTCTGTAATTATATATATATATATATAAAGTAATAATATCACAGGTTAAAACTGTCACTCTAGACTGAAATCAACATTCAGAAGAAAACTTTTGTTAAGAAGGCAGAAGGCAATTTTTGTTAAATCCAGGTAACGTACCATAGAAATACAATGTTTTTTAACGTTTATCACCGTTATAGTACCAGCTGTGGTCCGATCACCCTAAAACTGTGCATGCTTGTTTAGAATCACCTGTGGCATGTGTTTACCATGTTTTGTGAAGTTTTGAGTTTTCCTTTAGGCTTTATAGGATTTTGTGTACAATTAGGACACTTTTCTAAATGACCCCTTTATCACTTCTCAAAGGGAAAATTTCAACATTTTTTGGAAAATTATCAACCTAGAGAGTCCAGAGAATTGTACTGCAGTGTTTTTTTTTTTCCAGACCGAGTGAAAAACCTAGGATTAGTTCGCAGAAGTAGTTTTTTTACATCTTCTTAATCACTTAACAGTTTGATTGACAGCAGTGGTTCTACAGGCAAAATCATTTGGAATGAGGAGTTCTATGGTTCTATAATATCATCTGTATGTGCGAAAAAAATGCGTTAGTCAAATGAATTTTTTGGTACGAGTGGGGGAATTAATTCCTAAAATGTGTTTCCATCTCCAATTATTTGCATTAACCCTTTTACGCACAATTCAAAAACCACCTCAAGCAAGTGTAAAAACTTTTTTTGCGAATTAATGGAGAAGTCCACTTCCAGAACATAAATTTACAGATAATGTACTCTACCTCTTGCCATCCAAGATGTTGATGTCTTTTTTCTTCAGTTGTAAAGAAATTATGTTTTTTGAGGAAAACATTTCAGGATTTTTCTCCATAAAATGGACTAATATTTTGAACTTGCAAAATGCAGTTTAAATATGGCTTCAAACGATCCCAAGTGCGGTTGTAAATGTACCCAGCCGAGGAAGAAGGATCTTATTTAGCTAAACAATCAGTTACTTTCATTAAAAAAAAAAAAGATGCCTTGTCTTGCTCTCCCTGAACTCTGTGTATTCTGGTTCAAGACAGTTAGGGTTTGTCGAAAAACTCCAATTGTATTTTCTCCCTCAACTTCAAAAATCCTTTCAAAATCATCCTACATCGCTCCAGAAGTGTGACCCAGTTTTTGCAAAGTGAACATGCAAAAAATATCAAGCACCCTTAACAAAAAAGGTAAAACAGTGATATAGGACGATTTTGAAGTTGAGGGAGAACATGAGATGGGAGTTTTCCAACATACCCTAACTGTCATGAACCAGAAAAAAAAAACAGTCAGGCAAAGTAAGACAAGACCAGAGAGTTTGACCTTAAAAAGTATATAAATTGTATTATTTTTATGAAAATAACCAATTGTTTCGCTAGATAACACCCTTCTTCCTCAGCTGGGATCGTTTACAAGTGCATTTGGGATCATTTGAAGCCGCATTTAAACTTAATTTTAGAAGTTCAAACTCGGGCCACCATATCAGTCCATTATACGGAGAAAAACCCTAAAATGTTTTCCTCAAAAAACAATTTCTTTACGACTGAAAAAAGAAAGACATGAACATCTTGGATGACAAAGGGGTGAGTACATTATCTGTACATTTTTGTTCTGGAAGTTTAAGCTTATGCGCATAAAAACAGGGTGATGGAAACATAGCTATTGACTGGTTTTAGAGGCAAAGTTGTTTGGAATGAGGAGGCCTATCGTATGATATGAATATTGTGTATATGTGTGAAAAAAACGTGCAATATACAATCGTTTACGATAATTAGATATCACCCCCCAGTGGTGAAAAACCAAGGACTAGTTTGCAAAAGTAGGTTTTTCCTATTTTTTTCCTACTCCTCCAACGAGACACTTGAGCCTGTGACGAACAGTTCAGGAGTAATGAGCGATTTCGGACTTTTGAATGCTGTAGCGCCCCTGTCAGGCCGATTGGGGCAAGCCTTGGTGACATTGTAGATGGTGTGAGTACTACCATCCCTCTAAGTTTCAAGTCTCTACAACTTAGACTTTGGACAGACTGATCAGTTTTACATTGGCCATTCTAACAATTACAGTAGGGTTTCAGCGCTATGTGCTTGAACGCCTAAAACTGAGTAAGAAGGTTTACCCCAACCTCGGATCGTACAAACTGATATGAATTAGCCACCAAACTGGCAAAATGTAAAAATAGTTAAGCATTGCCATGACAGTATGCTGGCTAAAATATAAAATATATATGCACAAAAAAAAAAAAAACTTTCTCTACAGTTACTGTGTTCTTAAGGTTAAGGTACGGACATACAATATGAATAAATGATGCAACAGAGAACATGCTCTGCCTAGCAGCCTCACTGGGACACATATTCAGTCTGATAATATTTCATGCATATTGTTTCAGTGTGGAACTCCAATGGAAAGCTAAATAGGACACCAAACTTAACTCTGAACTAAAAAATAAAGATCATGCAATGTAGATTTGCAAGTATCATAAATATTAGGGTGTGATTTACTGGCTGAGATGATGAAACAGAAAAGGGCATCTTACATGGTTGCAAAAATGCTAATGAAATTTACTTGACTCTACAAGATAAGGGAACTTTTGTGAAATGAAAAATGCCTTAAAGATGCGACTAGCAAGTGAGCAGCTAGCTCATGTCAAATTAATCAAATGTGGGATATTGTTACCGATTACTTGTTTTTGTTGTAACAGCTTTTCTAAAAAAAATTCTTGAACTTAAAACAGAGACAATGTCCTCAACAAAAATGGGAGTGATCATAGCATTCAAGATGCCAGCCATATCCCCATCTTAGTTAAAAAAAGCCAATCACATGTCCAGCTTTAAAGGGATAGTTTACCCAAAAATGAAAATTCTGGCATTAATTACTCACCTTAATGTCATTCCACACCCGCAAGACCTTTGTTCATCTTTGGAACACAAATTAAGATATTTTTGATGAAATCCGAGATCTTTCTGACCCTGCATAGACAGCAACACAACTGACACATTCAAGACCCAGAAAGGCAGTAAGGACATCATTAAAATAGCCCATATGACATCAGTGGAAAAAAAACCCCAATAAAAACAACTTTATTTAACAATTTCTTCTACAGTTTTTTTTTTTTTACTATTTTATAGGGCTGTCACTAACTATTATTTTGGTAATCTAGTAATCTGTCAATTATTCTGACGATTAATCGAGTAATCTGAAAATTTAATTTATTTTTTTAAATAGACCTAAGTTAACACTAGCCTTCAAAATGACTTAAAATGTATATATAATAGCAATGAGGCAATAATAATTAGTTCAAATAAAGTATCAAAAGCAAGTAATCATATGGTTTTATTAAACAAAACTGTTAAAATACATAATGCATTATAAACAATAGAGCTAATGTACATTACGCATTCTAACAAATGTCTGCAAAGGGCGCCAACGACCTGGCGATTGTTTTTACACTTTACTGCGCAATCTAATCCTTGTTTAATATTGACTCAGTAACATTTAATTAAAATGTCCACTTAATCCAGTGTTGCCAAGTCTGCTACATTAACACTGTTGCCGCGGGTTGTTTTTCATGTCTGTGCGATTTTTAAAAGAGCAAGTCCACTTCCAGAACAACAATTTACAAATAATTTACTCACCCCCTTGTCATCCAAGATGTTCATGTCTTTCTGTCTTCAGTCGTAAAGAAATTATGTTTTTGAGAGAAGAATTTCTGGATTTTTCTGCATATAATGAACTTCATTGGTGCCCCGAATTTGAACTTTCAAAATGTAGTTTAAATGCAGCTTCAAAGGGCTCTAAATGATCCCAGCTGAGGAAGAAAGGTCTTATCTAGTGAAACGATCGGTCATTGTTTTCGAAAAATAAAAATTTGTATACTTTTTAAGCACAAAAGCTTGTGTAGCATAGGCTCTAGGATCACTCCCATTCTTGAACGGTTCTTTAATGTGACTCGGGAAGAACGAGTCGTCTCGGGGAGTGATTCGCGCATGCACAACATCCTATTAGGTTCTGTACTGGAATTAGTTCACCTGTTTCGAGTCTTCAGGTTTTTCGAGTCGTTCGTTCATCTTATGGGGCTGTCACGTGATGCTGATTTGGCTAAAATAAATGAAATGACTCGAAAAAAAGATTTGTTCGTTTTGCTAAACGAGACTCAAAGGTCCGAGTAGGTAAAATGATCCGAACTTCCAATCACTACTACGAATCACATCTTCGAATCACCACAAGTTCATCGTCTGTGTAATCCGGTTCAAAAAGGTAGAGTATGTCAAAAAACTCCATGACTTACTTGCACTTTCTTAGTCTTTGCACGTTCACTTTGTAAACACTGTGTCTGTAGATCCGCGTGACCTTTCGACATTCAATAGTACGTGAACGCGCATCCCAGAGCCTGTGCTACATGAGCTTTTATGCTTAAAAAGTACACAAATTTTTAATCTCCAAAAAAAATGACAGATTGTTTAGCTAGATAAAACCCTTCTTCCTCAGGTGGGATCATTTAGAGCCCTTTGAAGCTGCATTTAAACTACATTTTGGAAGTTCAAAATTGGGGCCCCAATGAAGTCCATTATATGGAGAAAAATCCTGAAACGCTTTCCTCAAAAAACATAATTTCTTCACGACTGAAGACAGAAAGACATGAACATCTTGGATGACAAGGGGGTGAGTACATTATTTGTGAACTGTTGTTCTGGAAGTGGGCTTCTCCTTTAACGGGGGACCCCCTTCAAAATGCGACTGGGCTACTTTTGGGCTAGTCTTGAGTAGCAATTGGGCGGGTTTTGTTGTGAAAACCTGGCAACCCTGATTTAATTGAATATTTGGCCATTTCTTTCTGACATAAATGCTACAGCCACTGTAATTTCTTGAATATGTGGATATCAACACATGTAAAATCAGAGTGAGGGTTTAAGCTCTATTTTGAAATCACGATGAACAGTTAGCATATTAAAAAAGATGATGTATTCTCCTGTGTTTGCGTAGGTTTATAAATTATTTACCTTACAAATCTGATTAAATAGCGCACGTTGCGTTCCCAGATGAACATTATAATTAACCCAAACTCACAACAACATGCAGAGATGGAGTTTGAGACGCTCCACACATGTAAACGATAACATGTAAACAGAGCTGCTCTAAGATACCTACGTAACCTAAACGCATGTAAATAATTAAAGCGCATATATTAAACCTGCACTGCATATATGTATTTAACTGAATCGTAGCATTTGTGAATTTTTAATAGAATTATGCTTTATGATTTTTAAATGGGTTTAATATGTGGAATGCGCCATTTCCGATATTTTGCAGATTACCTGACACGGGCAAAATGCCACTGTTTTTTTAAAAATCGAATACTCAAATACAAATCAAGCAATCTTTGCAGCCCTACTATTTTAACAATGTTCTTACCACCTTTCTGGGCCTTGAACATGTCAGTTGCGTTGCTGTCTACGCCGGGTCAGAAAGCTCTTGGATTTAATCAAAAATATCTTAACTTGTGTTCTGAAGAAGTCTTACAAGTTTGGAACGCATGAGGGTGAATAATTAATGACAGAATTTTCATTTTTGGGTGAACTATCCCTTTAAAGTTAAAAGTTCCAACTGCCTTTTTTTATAGAGGCATCAGCTGTTTGTTTACTACTGAATGTGCATTAGCCTGACTAGCCTGACATTTTTTTCTGTGTAATGTGAGCTAAAAAGCAAACTTTACGACAGCATAGTCATATTTCATTCCTGATATGAAACATAACACTGACAAAAGATTTAGCTCTCTCCTTTCAAATATATAAGAGCTGCACTTGTATAACTGGAAATTGCATTTCCAAAATGGCCACAGAGTGAACCGGGAGTTTGAGTTAAAAGGAGTCAAATACAATTAAGCTTATTCACTCAATGGGAATTTTTCTTTGTTTTAAGGCATTAACAGCAAGCATTCAGAGAGATCAGTGCATCTCTATGGAAACATCTTCATGTTCATCATCTGTGTTGGTTACAAATATGGAAACTAAAGATTGCGTCTCATGGTTTCAAAACGATTGTACAATCCCACAAGACACTAAACTCATTTCTAAGCTCTGACATCACATTATTCACTTATCCAACAGAAGATTAATGACACTGGCTTAAAGCAAATTTGTTTACCATCACTCTCCAAAAACAACAAAAAAAGAGATTGCATTCTGCTTTCTCCCAGTCTGTTTTGTCCTTTAAGCAAAGATGAACTTACTTTCACATACAAGCCCTCCAGCTGAGGTAAGCACACCTGAATGTCTACAAGAAAGGTCGGGATTCTTGCCAAGGTAGGCAAGACATTGGATTTAAGGTGACAGGCGGATCAGACCCAGATCTTTCCAACAAACTGCCTCTCTTATCTCAATCTGCATGTTCATTTTACAAACATTCCCAGAGATCATGTTGTTATGCATCTTTTTAAACAGCGTCTGCTTGAGCATCAGCAGGTGTGACATAAATCCAGACACATGTGGGTATTTGTTCTCACATAAACACTATTTAATCACGCACCACACGTATTGCACATGCATATGCATTTAAGCAGTTTGAAAGATCGTATTCACCCAGCTCAACCTCTCACGACGTCTATTTTTATTTCTGCTTCTGTAAATCCAGGTGGCAGACCGCATATGCTAGCAGCTGTTAGCCAATCAGAACAAAGCTGGGAGACTGTTTGCGAATTTGATGTTTGAAGTTTTTTTCACCGCAGGGAAGAAAAGTGTTTATAGGCTGACCAATCGAAGATTTTTATGACAGCCCAGATGTCAACGGTAGTAGAAACTATAGCTAGGAATAAATATGACTCACATAATAGTACACAACCTTCACAGTCAATAGCCCTTCACTGCCACATATTATCAGCATTGCTCATGGACTTGTTACACAAAGACCTGTCAATATGCGTCTACACCATGTCGTCTGAACTGTCTATAAGTCATCCGTTACAGTGATGTGTTATTAACCTCTCAAAGTTCCCTCGGGTTCCATTACAAAAGGCTTTCCTCCATACAGTCACTTTGTAGCGACGCATGTGAATTCCCATCAGGCTAAGAGTATATTTACTGGGTTCCTCTGAACTCAGCTGTTCCCTTTCATTAAATTCCTGTACAATCCATCTTGAGGGACCGAATTACTAGTATGAATCGTTCTCCCATGGGGTCTGAAGGCCTCGTGTTAAGGGATGTCAATGCTGGGTAATCGCAAAGGAGAAAGTGTACCGAGTAGCAGGGTGGGGTGGAATCCTAATGGCTTCCTGTCGAGCGCTCTGTGTCTCTGAGGAGGAAGACGACAGCATCTGAGGAGAGGCTATGATCTATGAATGAAGGTTCAGTGAAGCTAATGTTTAGTTAAGCCTATGTACTTCATACCGAATCAAGCAATGCTCTATTTCTGTCATCGATGACAGGTTGTTTTGGGGATTCACAAGTTTCCTGTGAAGCCTTCTAGGAATGGTGAATGCATGTATAATCATTTTATGCTTAATTTAACTTTTGAATGCTTAAATGTACAAAAAAAGGTTATTAATGTTCCTGCAAGAATGTTAGTGCACTGCATCTGATATGCTGCAGCATTCAATCTAAATGAATGTAGGCTGCATTTTCAAATGGTGAAATACAGGACAGCTCTAAATAGGTCATTAATACTGGACTGTGGGGAATGATGATTGGGGCTTGGTTTGTTTGTGTATGTGTGTGTGTACTTGTCCTGACTATACTAACATAATATTACAATATATTAGGGCTGTCAAACAATTAATCGCGATTAATCGCATACAAAATAAAGGTTTTCAAATAAAACGTGTGTGTGTACTGTGTGTAATAATTATGTATATATAAATACACAACTTAATCTATATATTTAAGAGAAATGTTATTTATGTACAAAATATTTGTATTTATATAAAATATAAATTATATAAAAATATAATAAATGAATATACTTGTAAATATTTATTTAATATATACATGAATGTGTATTTACATATACGTAATAATTACACACAGCACACACACATATATTAGGCAAAGTCAAACTTTTATTTTGTATGCGATTAATCGCGATTAATCGTTTGACAACCTTACATATATTGTCAAATGATTAATCATGATTAATCGCATCCAAAATAAAAGTCGTTTGTTTAAATGCTTGTATACTGTGTATATTTATTATGTATATATAAATACACACACAAATATAGGATATATTTTGAAAATACTTACATATTTTGTATATTTTTATATTAATGCTGTCAAACGATTAATCACGATTAATCGCATTGTTTTTGTTTACATAATATACGTATATTTTGAAAATATTTACATGTATTTACATGTATATATTTATATTCATATAATTGATATTATATAAAAAATATCTTTAATATATAAACATTACATATTTTTTCTTAAATATATACATGCATGTGTGCGTATTTATATACACATAATAAATATACACAGTACACACATATAGTACGTGAACAAAAACTTTTATTTCATATGCAATTATTCACGATTAATCGTTTGACAGCACTAATTTATATTCATATTCAAACGGATTAAATTGATGAAAATTATATAGAGATATTTTTTATATATAAACATTTTTTTTTACTATATACATGCATGTGTGTGCATTTATATACACAAATTTACGCAGCACACACATATTTATTATGTCAACAAAAAATTATTTTGGATAATTAGATGCGATTAGTGACAGCACCAATACATACATAAATTCATTTTACATATATATATATATATATATATATATATATATATATATACACACACACACACACACACACACATAAATACAAATTCTTAAAGTAATCAAAACATCAATTGTATAAACATATTAATATATAATTATTAATAAATTTAAATATTATATTATATTACAAAAATCATGTTTTTTTATTATGTTATCATGTTTTATTGTGTTAACTATACGTTTTTAGGTTTTTTTAGTTATCAAAATAACCCAACTGCAGTTTGACTGAGATTAATTGGAATGCACAATTAAAAAAACATGATTTTTGAAATTTAATAAAAAACAGAGTTGTCTGTTTTTGCAAATAAACTCTTCATATGTAAATAAGTCTTACAATAAACCTTCTAAAATTACATTTTAATTTTGGAGTAAGGAGGTTCCCAGAATTTACAGTGAACCATCATATTCACCATATTCAGGAGAAAAAAAAAAACACTTCTTCCAATTTTGCTTATCAGTTATGTACATTGAAATCAGTTATGAAACAAAAAACTGACTTAAGTCAGTTTAAAATAAAATAAATAACAGTGTAGACAACAGTAAACTGGGTAAATAAGACGTTGATAACAATAGTTGCGTTTAATTTAATAGATACTGTTTGTTTTAGATAATTTATTGGGTGTGGTTACTTTAATGACAACAAACTCCATCAACGCTAGCAGCTAATTAGCCGAATGCATTCATGAAATGTACATATTTTAAATAAGGAAATTTGCTTGTAACGCTTCTAAAAAATTTCCAACAAGTAAAAATAGCTGCAAGTGCCATGACAACAAGTTTAAGGTTCGTGTGTAGTTTGAGAGCAGTTAAACACGACTGTTTAAATGTGAATTGACTAACGTTAGTTACGATACACAAAACATTATTAACACTTAACAGACAAGAATAAAACAACGTCCTTACCAGAGTCCGAATATCTCGGTCGCCCGAGATCGCGAAAATAGTAGGTGAAATCCAAGCAGTTTTCATCGTGCACCTCTCCTCTCGAGCACAGATCGGACAGAAGCTCCAGCGCCTTTCCACAAATCTCATCCTCTCTGTCTGCAGGCATTTCCCACCAGCATCCTTGTGAATGAAGACTCCTATAACGCCTATCGAGACACTGCTGACCGCCACTTCCAGCTTCTGACAGCGCTCTTCATACTCGCCCAGCACAATCCCATAAGGAAAGTTGAATTGAACAGAGTCCGGTGGTGTTCAGATCAAGCCCACAAGTTTGCACACAGCGCTTACATAGCGCTGTGACACTGGTTGAATTCACTGAGCTGGGCTACACCCGAAGAAAACACCAAGTGTCGGTGCTGAATTGCATCTTCATGAATGAAAAGCTGCTGGCTGGCTCGCATCTCCCTCAGTACAAGCCTTCTGGGATCCCTTGTCTTCTGCCAATCTAAAACTGCTCCTCCCACACCAGCTTTGCTCTTCTCCACACCAGACTTCTATTACAGGATCATTTGGCTACTAAATCCCACTTGCGCTCCTCAAATCCATAATAATTCAAGCTGGAGAGAAATACAAGAATGGGAAAACAGAAAAATATCCGCCAAAATGGTTTCAGAGAGCAACTTTTTTTGTTAAACAGCGACATAGCAGCTGCAAGTATAGACTCAAAATACATATAAAAGGTTTTGAAGCGTATACATTAAGGTTGTCGCTGTGGTTACATTTACGTTGAAAACAGATAGTTGTCGTAGAACTAAGTAAAGTGGTGTATTAAATGATAAGATATCACTTCATATTTTATAAACATACACGCATTATATGAAGTGATTATTTAATTAATACAATTTTAAGTAGCCTGTTTTAGTCTATTTAAGTTAATTTACAACTTATAGATAGATAGATAGATAGATAATTTTAATTTAACTTTACGTAATATACTGCGACTGATTCTTTTGAACAAAAAGAACCGGTTCGAAAGAGTCACTTATTCGCGAATCAGGCATCACAGCACGGGTTATTAAGTTGGCTTGAGAAAGCCAACTTACTGATATGCTATTTTCTTTTGAGACTAAATCTGTCGACACTAACTCATCCTAGAGCTTTAACTCTACAAACTCCAAACTCAGCCCAGATCTTCAGACTGATCCGACCGAGTGTGCTATATCTTTTCTAACTGATCGGACTTACGATTTTCCTAAAAATGACGATTAAAATTGGGAAAAATCCCACATACTTACATTGACAGAATGTTCAAATGAGCCAGCACTTTTCAAATTCCAACTGTCAAAACTCCCAGAATCCTTTGAGACTCAATCAAGCTTCCCTTCTATGTACTGTATTTCTAATCCAAACTCATTCAAACTCATCTATCTATCTATCTATCTATGCCTAGCAACCAGGATCATGCTAGTAACTTGCTAATCATGCTAGAAACATGCTAGTAACTTGCTAGTCATGCTAGCAACATGCTAGTAACTTGCTAATTATACTAATTATACTTTGTAACTTGCAAATTATACTAATAACATGCTAATCATGCTAGCAACATGCTACTAACTTGCTAATCATGCTAGTAACATGCTAGTAACTTGCAAATTATACTAATAACATGCTAATCATGCTACAATCATGCTAGCAACATGCTACTAATTTGCTAATCTTGTTAGAAACATGCTAATAACTTGCTAATCATGCTAGAAACATGCTAGCAACATGCTAGTAACTTGCTAATCATGCTAGTAACTTGCAAATTATACTAATAACATGCTAATCATGCTACAATCATGCTAGCAACATGCTACTAACTTGTTAATCTTGTTAGAAACAAGATTAACAAAAACATGTTAGCAATTTCCTAATCATGCCAGAAACATGCTAGCAACTTGCTAATCATGCTAGTAACTTGCTAATCATGCTAACAACATGCTAGTAGCTTGCAAATTATACTAACATGCTAATCATGCTACAGTCATGCTAACAACATGCTACTAACTTGCTAATCTTGTTAGAAACATGCTAGCAACTTGCTAATCATGTTAGAAACATGCTAGTAACTTGCTAATCATGCTAGTAACTTGCAAATTATACTAATAACATGTTAATCATGCTACAATCATGCTAGCAACATGCTACTAACTTGTTAATCTTGTTAGAAACATGCTAGCAATTTGTTAATCATGCTAGAAACATGCTAGCAACTTGCTAATCATGCTAGTAACTTGCTAATCATGCTAAAACATGCTAGTAGCTTGCTAATTATGTTAGCACCATGCTAAGCACACGCTAGTCACGTTAATCATGTTAATAACATGCTAACAACATTCCATCTATCTGTCTATCTCTGACAGACTGTATTGCCTTCAAAACATCCAAACGTTAACCTTTTAAAACTACTTTAGAATTCAAACTATTTCAGACTGAAAACCATCAAACTTAAAACTTTTTAAAACTTCTTAAACTGTTCACACTTTATAAACTTGTCAAACTTTTTAAAACTTTCTGTTCCAGCTTTCTCAAGCCAACTTAAAGTTTGTCTTCACAAACTTTTTTATCTAGTTTAATTAATACAATTTTAAGTAGTCTGTTTTAGTCTATTTAAGTTAATTTACAACTTATGGATAGATAGATAGATAGATAGATAGATAGATAGATTTTAATAATTTTAATATAACTTTATTTAAATATACTGCGACTGATTGTTTTGAACAAAAAGAACCGGTTCGAAAGAGTCACTTATTCGCGAATCAGGCATCACAGCACGGGTTATTATCGTTCGAACAAGGGACTGATGTAACTTAACAAAACAACTGAGTACAATGAAATATTGATGGTCAAAAACTTTGATTTCTTACCTTCAAACTTTGATTCTATCCAGTCGGACAATATCAAACATGTCTGATATTTTGAGCCGATATTTTTTAAAATTGTCACGCGTCTCCTAGCAACAAGGCGCACATTTCTGCGTGAATTTGTTGTGGTCTGAACGATTTTAAAGTCGTTTAATGTAACTGTATAATGGCCATCTGTGGTTATTTACAAAGTTGTTAAGTGTACAATAGTGTTTTAAAATTTTAGTTTTTCCAGATTTTAAAAGTCACGACGCGTCATCAATCGGGCATACTGGCGGCACTGCATGAACGTAAAGAATGCCTTTGAACTCGCATATTATTTTGCTGATTATTGCTGCTAAAAATGGCCAGTTATTGTCAAGTTTTGGGCTGTACTAATCAGCTGGACCGGGAAAAACATTTGGAGTACTACAGACTGCCAAAAGTTCTAACAAATCAAGGAGAAGAATACAAAAAAACTCTCTGAGGAAAGAAGGCATTTGTGGTTGGCCAAACTGAACCGGGATTTCAAGGGTAAGAATCTTGACAACATTTGTGTTTGTTTCTGGTCAAACATTTGTGTTTTGTTATCATTTCTGGTCAGGTGAAATATTAGTCTAATATCTTATTTAATACTGCTTGTATGTATCTTTACCACGTTAACTTTAGTTTGTCAAAATATGGTGTCCTTTCCTGTTTATAAGTCCCTCTCTATATGATTTAGCAGCTTCCACACATTTTTTCTGTGGTTTAGACAACATAAATTAGCAGAACAATATATTCTGTAGTACATTAACTGTGCAATCCATGCTGTTGTTTACATTAGAGAATCGCCAATATGGCCATACATAAACTATAAAAGACATCGGACGAAGATAATCCCAGTTTCTTGATGGATTACATAATGCTGTCGTCAGCAGCACAGATCCAATATTATTTCCAATACCAATAGTCCTGTAATGGAATAATAAGAGGCTTCTCTCGCTCCAAGTACAAAGACACTGGCATCTATAGCTCTATCACACTCCAAGACAACATCAGAAGGCTTAAGTGGATTCTCTCCTCGCCCTACCCTTCCTCCGGACCTATTCGTAGCAGCTAATAGACTCAAACTCCACACAGACTCTCCCTGTGTTCCCACATAAACAATTAACCAATGTGACGAGATATACAAAGACTGAAGTCAAAGCTCAGACAAGTGCAGACTGTCCCACATCCAAGGATAAAGGCTAATGAGATGTGTAGATTCCTCGCCCCGGCTTTCCTTTTACCCCTCTCTCTCTTTTTGCTCCTATCTATGGCGGTGTGGTGCCACATCTTGTGTTTTAATTAGCTCTCGCACTTTGTAAGTGCCAGCCATTCTCCACAGAGTCAACAGACAGAGCTGTTCTCTGTGATAATGTAGGTTCTGTGTTTCCTGTTGGATTATTCATACGGGACTAATCTAGAGACCGGTCGTGTCTCTCTACAGATGTTCGGTTGCTTTGAAAGAAAGCAGTCAGTTTAAAGGCACGGCTAAGTACAGCTGGCCTTCTTTTACCTTTATGACTAGTTTACATGCTCTGTCTTTGTATAACAAAAAGGGATCATTTGCTTGGTAGGGTTGATGTTTAAAGTCTCTGACTAACTTTAAAATGTCTTTAGGGATACATTTTACAAAATGCAACTTTCACTGACAGCACCAGGCTGAAAAATGAGCCATCTAGGAGTCAAATGACATTTTGTTCAATAAAAATTATTGTTCAGTAGCACTTTAGTTCATTGACTGCAGTTTATTTACCTTTTAACAACAGACACTGCTGTATTCTTTGATGAAGGGATGTTTTAGTATATAGGCTATGACAGTTTAAGCTATAAAAACTAGGATGTTGTTCTACTGTGATTAATTTAGATGAAATTTGGCCAATTTTATGCTGCCACTAATGATCTTGATTGTATTTGTGCCATGTCACTCCATTAAGTAAAATGTATTGATAATGGTTAAAAGTGTCAACTACCTTACAGACTTACTCCAAAAGTATCCTTTAGATTCAGCATTACAATGAAACAATCATCACAGCTTTTTAATATTTTAATGTTTTGAGAATATCATTTGTATTTATGCATTGTATTATTTAAATCAACTGTACAAATTAAACATACTGAACAGACAAATTTGAATCTCAGAGATGGTGTCTGGTTCATTTTCAATCAGACATAACCGTAAAATGACTCGCCATTCAGGAAGGAAATCAGTTGTTACATCGTTCAAGGTTTTGAGCAATTCACTGACCGAGTGAGTCATACTCATAAGCAAATTTATGACTGTGAATTTTTTTGACTGACTCACTAAGGAAAAACAGTTTGAAAGAGTAATTTCTTTGTGAATTAGTCATCAGAGATTTTTGAAGATAGTCTCACATGATTTTTCTCGCAATTCTGGGTTTATATCTTACAATTCTCACTTTTCTCGCAATTTTTTTAGAAGTGTGATATAAACTTGAGAAAAAAGAGAACTGCTAGAAAAATCAAAACTGTAAGATAAAAAGTTGCTATAACCTTTTTTATATTTTAATTCCATCGCAAAAAAAGTCAGAATTGCGAGATGTAACTCAGAATGTGGAGAAAGTCAGAATTGTGAGATCTAACTCAGAATTACAGGGAAAACCAGAATTGCGAGATGTAACTCAAAATTCTGAGAAAATTTCAGAATTGCGAGATGTATTTTAGAATTTGGAGAAAAAGTCAGAATTGCGAGATGTAACCCAGAATTCTGAGAAAATGTCCAAATTGCAAGATGTAACTTAGAATTCAAAGAAAAAGTCAGGATTTTGAGACAAAACTGCTAGAAAAATCAAAACTGTAAGATAAAAAGTTGCTGTAACATTTTTTTATATTTTAATTCCATCACAAAAAAGTCAGAATTGCGAGATCTAACTCAGAATTCCAAGGAAAACCAAAATTGCGCGATGTAACTCAAAATTCTGAGAAAAGGTCAGAATTGCAAGGTGTATTTTAGAATTTGGAGAAAAAGTCAGAATTGCGAGATGTAACTCAGAATTCCGAGAAAAAGTCCAAATTGCAAGATGTAACTTAGAATTCAAAGAAAAAGTCAGGATTGCGAGACAAAACTGCTAGAAAAATCAAAATTGTAAGATAAAAAGTTACTGTAACGTTTTTTTTATATTTTAATTCCATCCCAAAAAAAGTCAGAATTGCAAGATCTAACTCAGAATTCCACGGAAAAACAAAATTGCGAGATGTAACTCAAAATTCCGAGAAAAGGTCAGAATTGCGAGATGTATTTTAGAATATGGAGAAAAAGTCAGAATTGCGAGATGTATTTTAGAATATGGAGAAAAGTCAGAATTGCGATGTAACTCAGAATTCTGAGAAGAAGTCAGGACTGTGAGACATAACTCAGAATTCTGAAAAAAACTCAGAATTCCAAGATGTAAATCAGAATTCGGAGAAAGTCATAATTGCGAGATCTAACCAGGAAAACCAGAATTGCGAGATGTAACTCAAAATTTTGAGAAAGGGTCAGAATTGCGAGATGTATTTTAGAATTCCGAGAAAAAGTCCAAATTGCAAGATGTAACTCAGAATTCAAAGAAAAAGCCAGGATCGCGAGACAAAACTGCTAGAAAAATCAAAAATGCAAGATAAAAAGTTGCTGTAACGTTTTTTATATTTTAATTCCGTCACAAAAAAAGTCAGAATTGAGAGATATAACTCAGAATTCTGAACAAAAAGTCAGAATTGCGAGATGTAACTCAGAATTCTGAGAAGAAGTCAGGATTGCGAGACATAACTCAGAATTCTCAGAAAAACTCAGAATTCCAAGATGTAAATCAGAATTCTAAGAAGAAGTCAGGATTGCGAGACATAACTCAGAATTCTCAGAAAAATTTGAATTCCAAGATGTAAATCAGAATTCAGAGAAAGTCATAATTGCGAGATCTAACTCTGAATTCCAAGAAAAAACAGAATTACAAGATGTGACTCAGAATTCAGAAAAAAAGTCAGAATTGCGAGATGTAACTCAGAATTCTGAGAAAAGGTCAACTCAGAATTTTGAGAAAAACTCCAAATTCCAAGATGTAAATCAGAATTCTATAATAAGTCAGAATTCTGAGAAAAGGTCAACTCAGAATTTTGAGAAAAACCAAATTCCAAGATGTAAATCAGAATTCTATAATAAGTCATAATTGTGAGATCTAACTCTGAATTCCAAGAAAAACCATTGCGAAATGTAACTCAGAATTCTGAGAAAAAGTTAGAAATTAAAAATGTAACTCATAATTCCGAGAAGTCAGAATTGCAAGATGAATTCCAAGAAAAAAAAACAGAATTACAAGATGTAACTGAGAATTCAGAAAAAAAGTCAGAATTGCGAGATGTAACTCAGAATTCTGAACAAAAAGTCCTAATTGAGAGATATAACTCAGAATTCCGAGAAAAAGTCAGAATTGCAAGATGTAACTCAGAACTCAGAAAATGGACCCCGTTAACTTTAAAAAAATATTTTAGAATATGGAGAAAAAGTCAGAATTGCAAGATGTAACTCAGAATTCTGAGAAGAAGTCAGGACTGTGAGACATAACTCAGAATTCTGAAAAAAACTCAGAATTCCAAGATGTAAATCAGAATTCGGAGAAAGTCATAATTGCGAGATGTAACTCAGAATTCCGAACAAAAAGTCCTAATTGCGAGATATAACTCAGAATTCCGAGAAGTCAGAATTGCAAGATGTAACTCAGTTCTGAGAAAAAGTCAGAATTGAAAAATGTAACTCAGAACTCAGAAAATGGACCCTTTTAACTTTAAAAAATATTTTCTTTATACTTTTTGGCTGAAAAAAGCTTCCATAGAAACTGGATATTTACACACACACAATTTTTCCAACACTCTAGATTTTAAATTACTGATGCAAAGATTTTATTGTGTTGCATTTGCGACCATTTTAATCACAGTTTGGAGCTTGACTGATGGTGTTTTGCCATATAGTAATATTAAAAACGAGCACATACTGCCTGTGTTCATTAATGAGCAGGGTTTGGAAGCACTGTCTGGAGATATGCTTATAAAGCTATGTAAGATCTAGTTGATTTCTTTAGCCTGAGTCAGAACTACAAACACTACTCAACACATTTTGATCTTAAAGTGACAAAAACTATTCTGAGCTGTGATTTCATGAACTACTCCTACACTATTCCCCCTTTAACCATCAACAACATAAGCAATACCAAACGTGGGGTCCTGGGAGGTTCAAATAAGTCTCTAATGTTGGACGTGTTGATGCCAGGGGCCATCACATATTATTCAAGTGTGTTATATGCTAGCTGAAGCAAGAAGTATCTATCAGTAGCCACAAGACTTTATACTGGGGCTTGATCAGATTCGCTTTCATTAAAGAACGTTCAGAAAGCTTTGACAGAGCACACTTACATAACATGGAACGCTCTACTTGTTTGAAGACTATGTGGAGTGTTCTGACAGCTACACACAGCATCACCTTGACCATTATATTGATAAATCTTATGTAAGCACAATGGAATGCTCTGAATCCTCTTTTATTGTGCTCTAGGATTTCAGCCTTGATTCTAATGTTCATAAAGTTGTCAAGATGAATTGTCTGTCACAATGGTGGTAGATTTTGTTAGCAATTGCTGTTTTTAAAGCACAGTGTGCTTTTATAATTCATGTCTGAGATATGATTATGTGTAATTTATGGAACATAACAGGAACAGTTCAGATGTTGCTAACCAACTATCAGATCACAGATGGATTTAAGAAAAAGTTCAACATCTTTGAGCTCCTAACAGTGTTAGTTTACAATTATTTATACGGTACTTAAATTTAAAATTATATTTTATTTTTTGTAATTTTGTTATGTGATTTTGTTTTGTTATGTGTTGCCATTTTCTATAGTTTTTAAAGATTACTATTTAGGTTTAATTTATTTTTTGTATTTCAGTTTTATTGTTAGTTTTAGTTTTTATTTATTTTCATCACTTTAGTGCTTTAAACTTAATACTTAAATATTTATTACTAATACTTGGCACTTTCTATTTTTGTTTAGTAATAGATAATGAAGTAAAAATAAAAATGTATTTTTTTTATTAATTTTTTATTAATATTATAACTTTTTCATCAAATTCAAAAAGCTATCTATCTATCATCTATCTATTTATTTAAACATTACTTTTTAGATGTAATTTATTTTTATTTCAGTTTTATTGTTAGTTTTAGTTTTTATTTATTTTCAGTTAATCACTTTAGTGCTTTAAACTTAATATTTAAACTTTCTATTTTTCGTTTAGTAATAAGTAAAAAATAAATAAAAGAAAAGAGAAAATATAAATTCTATATTTAATTTTATTAATTATTTTTATGAATATTATAAAATTTGCATCAAATTCAAAGAGCTGGGAAGGTTGGTTTAAGTCAACGAACAGGAAACTGTGATGCCTGGTTCACTAACAAATGACTCTTTTGAACCGATTCTTTTAAATGAATCAATCAGAAATTTGCAGTATACAGTATTTAAGTATATTTATATTAAAAATGTATGTTTTTGTTTTGTTATTATTTCAGTTTTTCAGTTATTGTTAGTTTTAATTTGTATTTATTTTCAGTTATTATTATTTAAACTTTCTATGGCTATCGTTTAGTAATTTGTATGTGTTGTCATTTTCTAAAGTTGATAAACATTACTTTTTAGATTTGATTTATTTTTATTTCAGTTTTATTGTTATTAGTTTTAGTTTTTATTTATTTTCAGTTAATCACTTCAGTGCTTTCAGTATTTAAACTTTCTATTATTCATTTAATAAGAAGTAATAAATAAATACAATTTAAAAAATGTAAAAAAAAATCTATATTTAATTTTATTATTTTTATTAATATTTTAATATTTGCTTAAAATTAAAAGAGCTTGGAATGTTGGGTTAATGTTAATGAAACATAAACAGTGATGCCTGATTCACAAAAAAAGAGACTCTTTTGAACCATTCTTTTCAATGAATCAATGATTTGCAGTATATTTATATTTTAAAAAAATATTTAACTGCATCTATATCTGTCTGTCTGTCAGTTAATTTGTTTCAATTAATAAAAATGTTTTTTTTTTAATAGTTTTAGTTTACAATAATAACCCTTGTTCCTAAAGTTCTATTAGTGCAACTGTGATCACACAGTAAACCATGTGTGCTTATATAATATGCACGCTGAATCAGATAGCAATCCAATCAAAATGCATGAAGTGACTGAGAAAACATCCACTTCAAGTTCAATCAAAGCCAGTCATTAATACTGTCCATTCCCACACTCCCCATCAACCAATCCCTGTATTGGACAATGTCCTGTGAACTCCAAACAGCTGCTTTCTCACACACAGAGCACTGTGGGATATACAGTGCACAGCATAAATGAGTACAATATAAAAGATGCATTTTCCTAATGATCACTAATATAATTAATGGAAAGATTGCAAAATTGAAATGTATTAAACATATACTTTTCTGTAAGATAAGTAAATTAGCCAGTTTTTGTTCAAATGAAGGATTGCAGAAATGAGCACACTCTAGATTTAATTCAGCAAAAGTACAATATTCTAGTACTTAATATGTCCTCCAGAATTTTAAGTATACTGCTCTAACCTTCTTGGCACTGAGTGTACAATTTCATGACAAACTTTCACATCTGTCCTGTTTAACTTCTGGAGGACGACCTCCTCAAATGCCCTGGTCTTTAATGGGCAGTTTTGCTCAGCTCTTCTCTACAGAATCCCCCACAGCTGCTCAAGATTGAGTGAAGTAGGAGGATTTTCACCTTTTGAGAATGAATATCTTAATTATCATGCTGAAAAAATGCCCAATAATGCAGGAAATGACAGGAAGGTAGCATCTTCTGTTTCAGGTTTTTGCATTACATCACAGAATGGTGGGTGAATTCATGACAGCACTGATAAAGTACAACCCCCTCACACCTTCAGCACTCATATATCCCTATAGAAGATCTTAACTAACACTGAACGTCACTGTGGGTACCAGACACTTCTCACTGTACTCCTCCTCTAGCAACAACATAACATTTTGGATGCTTTTGGATCCAAAATGATTGACTTGGTCTCTTGAGACCAGATTATGTATTCCCAGAAGTCTATATTTTGTAAATATGGGCCTTGCAAGAGGTTAAATTAGTTTATTGCGCTTTGGCAGGTAATTCTAGCGGTGACAACAACGAAGGATGTCACTTCTGCAGGCTGCTTCATGCTTTGTGAGATAAAGTGTCACTCTTTTCATAGATTTTGCTGGCTCTGAGACACTTGCATGCTATTTCTCCTGCTCTTTTTCTAACAAAAATTTACTCATCACTAAACAAAAACTTAAAGTGAAGACCTGATCATTTCAGGAGCATTGTCACAAGTCCATTGTTTTTCAAATGTCGGTGCTACTTCTGCTATATTTTCACACTTAAAACAATAATCTGGTATTCCTCTTGTACCATTGTCCTCTTTTATGCTATAAAACACTTTTAATTGTCAGGAAATTATTCTTTAAATGTTTTGGTTCAATATCTGTTGATCAAAAATAGTTTTAAACCTAAACCTTTTTTTTTTTGGTTTTATTTAGTAACTTTCAGGAGGGTGTAGTCATTTTTGCAACACAACATTTAATCACTTTGATAAGAAAATCTTATTTTGCTGAATAATTTTGACATTCTTCTTTGGTAATTGATGAAGCAGACTTGTTGGAACATTATATCTCCAAAGAACCCTAACATGTCATCTAAGTAAAGAGTAACTGCTGAATTTGTTACGTTTTAGAGGGGGTGTACTCATTTATGCTGTGCACTGTATCTGATGAAGCCTTCAGTTTTGCTATATGCTACAATCACTTTCATTCCTTTGGTATAGACTGACAAATAGTAAGAGAAATTTCTTTCTACATATGAATAATCTATAGTTCTGTCATAACAACTCTCGAAGAGTTTATGATGGTGATGTACATGAGCAAATCTATACAGGTGGAGCTGGGGAAGATGGAGGGTTTCTGAAGTGCTTCTTTGCACAATACTAAAGCCACACCACTAGTTCTCATTATAGGCACAAGACAACTACAATACTGGCTATTTATTTATTTATTTTGTATTTAACCCAAAACCTTTCTTTTCTTTCCTTTCTTTTTCTTAAACCATTTTTTCTATTCTTTTACAAACCTCTACAACTGTTGATTTGTATTTTCAGGTAGGAAAGATCTGACATATATGACTGTGATTGAGTCAAAGCACTCAGTAGTGCTGCTTTGATCTCTATGCACTTGATCATCTTTCATAGCCCAGTATGTCCAAATGGAATTTATGATGTAATTCAGATTTCTTTGAGATTGCATTTGCACCCCTCTCAGTAGCTCCACAGACACAAACGCAGCAGGCTTAAGAAACAATGTGTGAATTTATGGCGCAGCATCCCATCAATCCACTGCAGTAAATAATATGCTTAGTCTGTCGTATCAGAGCTCAAGTGAGCCATTGTACAACAGCTACAGGAGTATCAGTTCAGCTTTGTGATGTAAACCAAACTGGATTTGATATCCCCCCCACACTTTTTAAAGGGATAGTACATTCAAAAATGAAAATTCTATTAACATGCCAATCATGCTAACAACGTGCTAATAACATGCTAATTATGCTAGCAACATGCTAGTAACTTGCTAACCATGTTAGCAACATGCTAATAATTTGCTAATCATGCTACCAACTTGTTAATCATACAAGGGACCTGCTAGTAACTTGCTAATCATGCTAACAAAATGTTAGTAACATGCTAATAAAATATTCGGGTGACTTGCTAATCATGCTAAAAACATGCTAGCAACATGTTAATCATGCTAACAACATGCTAGAGACATGCTAATCATGTTAGAAACATGTTAGTAACGTAATCATGCTAGCTAAACATGTTAATCATGCTAACAACATGCTAGTAGCATGCTAATCATGCTAGAAACATGCTAAAAACATGCTGTAACATGTTAATCATGCTAAAACATTCTAGTAACTTGCTAAACATGCTAAAAACATGTTAATTATGCTAGTAACTTGCTAATCATGCTAACAACATGCTAGTAACACATTAATCATGTTAGAAACATGCTAGTAACATGTAATAATACTAGCAACATGGCTGTAACATGCTAATTGTGTTAGTAACATGTGAACAACATGCTATCTATCTATCTATCAAAACCTTCAAACTTCTAGCTTTTAAAAGTTTTTAAACTTCCTGTTTTGGCTTTCTCAAGCCAACTTCAAAGTTTGTCTTGACAAACTTCATCTAGTTATATTACAATTTTGAACTAGCTTTTATTTTTATATTTTTAGTTTTTAATTGAGGTTTTAGCAATTTTGTTATGTGCTTTTGTCATTTTTATTAGTTTTATTATTATATACATATGTATTTTTATTTAGCCTTAATTTATTTTTACTTTAGGTTTTTTTTTTGTAATTTTAGTAATTTATTTTATTTTATTTGGTTGCCAAGGCAACATTTTCAGCATTTAAAACTTTCATTTAAGTTTTTCAGGTATTTTAGTTTTAGTTAAAAATAACGCTAGCTATGTTTCCATCATTCTGATTTCATGCACATTTTGAAGTATCGCATAAGAAACGAGTGATGGAAATGGAAAATTTTGAAAGAAAATCCCTTAATAATTGAGGTGGTTTTTGACTTGTGTGAAAAAGAGTTCATGCGAATAATGGGAGATGGAAACGCATTTGCCGAATAAATTCCTCCATGCACATCAAAAAAGTCATGTGACTTTTGTGGTGTGGGACTTACAAAATATTGAGAAAATCAACTTAAAAGTTGTCCAAATGAAGTTCTTAGGAAAGCATAATGCTAATCAAAACTTTTGTTTTCATATATTCATTGTAGGAAATTGAAAACATCTTATGGAACATGATCTTTACTTAATATCCTAATGATTTTTGGTATAAAAGAAAAATCAATAATTTCAACCCATTCAATGTAATGTTGGCTATTGCTACAAATATACCCGTGCTACTTACGAGCGGTTTTGTGGTCTAGGGTCACATACTGGGAATTCGCTTTAAATGCGAAGTGGCTTTTAAACACTAGTGTGTATATCTGTGTAAGCACTCAATGAAGAGCGTGAAGCAATGATCATTGTAGCCAATCACAGACTTATTTTTTGAGCTTGTAAACACAATGTCCAATCAGAGGTTTTCAAGAATTCACTAGCGGATGCATGCCGGAAATGCTGGTATTGGCACATTTATAAAATTCAGTACCGAATGGTACCAACGCTGGTACTTTTGACAACACAAATGTTTTTTATGATAATTAAAAAAATATATATATGCAATGACATAAGGGTAAATAAATAACCAAATTTTCTTATTTGGGTGAACTGTCCCTTTAAGGTTCTTCTACTGAAACACTTATCAGACTGTAAGCAGGTACAAATAAGTCTTTATCTTGGTCAAAAGTACTTTTAAATGAACAACAGGAGCCACACTTTTTTTTTTTTTTTTACCCAGAATGCCAGCGGGCTCCTTGTTTATCATCGCTAAAATCCAAGGTGCCTGGCTGTCACATGATTATGGCCTTTGGCTTAAAACTCACCACACTGTTTCTCATTATAGTCAAGCCCCCCGAAGAATAAATAAAGATTTTAACACAGTCTTTATATTCCACCACTTGATAAATCGCACATCAGAGCGAAACAAACAAGGCATCTGCCCCAAGAGCAACTCGATCAGGTCAAACTCTGCCTTTCTGCTATCACTGACCAATGACATCATGTCACGGGTACACTGACATATTACATCATGTAGGCCACATGTCCACGGTGATCGCTTGACCATGTGTATAACAGAATAGAAACTTAGAAAGGCCATGTCCCATAAGAGGTCAATGTGGCGCTTTTGCACTCTGTTACTATAGCAACAGCCCCTCTGCCGAAGGAGCCGTTTGTGTCATCCGTAATGAGGTTAAAAAATAAATAATGGCTGCTGAAGTCTGTCAGAGCAGCTGGGTTCACTCAGGTGGGAGGCTGTGTCCACTGCAATATGACATAATTAATAAGAGCTTTTGTGGGAGTCGGGATGTTGATGCTTGCATGGTTTATTTTCAAAATAAAAATGCTAAAAAGAATTATTTTGAAAGTCCTGCTCTCATTGCTGTGGCGTTTGAATATTTCTACGAATATTAGGACTAACAATCTTCTATAACATTTTTCATCTCTTCTTGTTTGTACAGAAGAAATGTCATTATCTCTAAAAATGGTGTGCCTATTAAAAGACCTATTCATGGTGTACCTATGGTTGCAATTCTTTATAGAATATTTCTATGGCAACTCGTTAAACAAGCCCACGATGTTCTGCCTTGATTCCTCGAAAACAAGCCCTGTTTAATTGTGCGTCCTAAAATATCAAGTAAAGACATTTTTCAAACCGATGCTGTGTTACCTTTTAAAATGTCACCTCAGCATCAGTAGCATGGCATATGTTGGCATTTGCGAAATCTCTCAAGGATGCTGCATAGAATGCATGCTATTTTGGTTATGCTGTCGCGGCTTAGTCAACAAAAGTGAGTGATGACAGAATCATTTACAAAAGCTACCGGGTGATGATTGTGTTTATTTAAAAATCAGTATGTTGATAACGCGATCTGAACAAAAATGTGGTTGGAAAAAAAGAAAATAGCCAGACGGACTGGGTAATTTCTTCTGCAAATATACCCAAACAATTCCATCTTGTTGCATTTGTGGCGAGGACCGAACTGCATTTTTATTAAAGTTCAGCCGTGAGTTCACCTTACTCAAAATTCACTCAGTCCATCATAGAATTTCCACAATACCTTAAAGTGAGAGTTGGCTTTTCATCCATTTCTGTTATTGCTTATTGCAGTTTTTAGAGCTTTTTAAGACCAAGCAAAGAAAATGTAAGGAATAAATGCAACCGAACACAAAATGTATCAAATGTAAATGTCTAGGGAGCAAACAATGAGTTATATGTGAGCCTGGACCACAAAACCAGTCATAAGTAGCACGGATATATTTGTAGCAATAGCCAACAATACATTGAATGGGTCAAAATTATCGATTTTTCTTTTATGCCAAAAACCATTTGGATATTAAGTAAAGATCATGTTCCATGAAGATGTTTTGTAAATTTCTTACCGTAAATATATCAAAACTTAATTTTTGATTAATAATATGCATAACTAAGAACTTCATTTTCAACTTTAAAGGCGATTTTCTCAATATTTAGATCTTTTTTCACCTTCAAGATTCCAGATAGTCAAATGGTTTTATTTTGGACAAATATTGTCCTATCCTAACAAACCATATATCAATGGAAAGCTTATGTATAAATCTCAATTTTAGAACAAAATTGACCCTTATGACTGGTTTTGTTGTTCAGGGTCACATGTTAGCAACATTTCAAAGTTTAAAAAGACTTTCTTACAGATCTCCATTACTTTTTAATTCATAAAAAAGCTCTGCTCCGAAACACCTGAATATGGAAATAAATTTTACTATACCTTCTGATCATGCTGCTAACAAGTGATGTTCTTCACCAGTATCTTTGTTTGAAACACGTTCAAGGACAGCCAGGAATCTTGGAGCTGTGACTTACGATCAGCTGAATTTCACAAACAACACTGTTAGAACTGCCTGTGCCTGCAGATGTCTAAAGATTCTTAATTCAAGATACATACTTGACTTGTAAAATCATGTAAGAACATACCCTTGTTTTCTGAGAAACTGATCAAAATGAAGTGTTTATGATTAAATCAAGAACAAATATCTATGGGCTCAGAAAATCCTAATTAAATCTTAATTTGAAAAAAAAAAAAGACATATGCTTGGTTTTATGCATAAACTATAAATTGACTTCAATTTGCACCTCAAGTAAATGTACACTACCAGTCAAAAGTTTCTGAACAGTAAGATTTTTAATGTTTTTTAAATAAGTTTCTTCTGCTCACCAAGCCTGCATTTATTTGATCCAAAGTACGGTAAATACAGTAAAATTTTTAAATATTTTTACTACTTAAAATAACGGTTTTTTATTTGAATATTTTCTATATTTAATTTTTTTTAAATTCTATTTTAAAATGTAATTCTTTTTATGTGATTTCAAAGCTGAATTTTTAGTATCATTACTCCAGTCACATGATCCTTCAGAAATGATTCTAATATGCTGATTTGCTGCTCAAAAACATTTATTATTATTATTATAATTATGTTAAAGACAGCTGAGTAGATTTTTTTTTTTGTTTTCTTTAATGAATAGGAAGTTCAGAAGAATGGCAATTATCTGAATTAGAAATCTTTTGTAACATTATTAATGTCTTTATCATCACTTGATCAATTTAAAGCATCCTTGCTATATAAAAGTATTAATTTCTATAATTTATACTGATTATACTGACTCCAAGCTTTTGAATGGTAGGGTGTATAATGTTACAAAAGCTTTTTATTTCTGATAAATGCTGATCATTGAATCTTCATAAAAAATCTATTTTATGTATATATTTAAATATTGATAATAGTAATAATAAAAATGTTTCTTGAACAGCAAATCAGCATATTAGAATGATTTCTGAAGGATCATGTGACACTGAAGACTGGAGTAATGACGCTGAAAATTTAGCTTTGATCACAGAAATGAATTACATTTTAAAATATATTCAAATAGAAAGACGTTATTTTAAACAGTAAAAATATTTCAAAATTGTACTGTTTTTGCTGTACTTTGGATCAAATAAATGCAGGCTTGGTGAGCAGTCTGTTTAAAGAAGTGAACAGACTTCTTTAAAAAAAAACTTTTGTCTGGTAGTTTTGACTGGTAGTGTATCTTGATTTAAGGATATTGAAATACTCCTATTATGAAAGCAGGACAAAAATCAATTCAATTTTTGCAGTGCACACATTTAAAGCAATGAATGCCTTGAATTTAAGACTTTTAGGGCTTTAATTTGTGAAAAGGTAAGGAAAATCACTTTTCAAAACTGTTTTAAGACCCGCATGTACCTTGGTCTTGAGGTCATCTATACTAAGCATGCTCCTAAAAGTTGACAAATTGAGCATGCACAAATGAAATGAATGGAATGAAATGAAAAGCAGTGCAGTGGTACATAAAAAACATGTTCTGTGTGAATGGAGCCTTTATCTTCTGGGAAAATGGATGAAAAATATGACTCATTCTGAACTAGATACATTTTGTTCAATCAAATGCTCTAGACTGAGAAAGTCCCTCCCCCTGAAACTACCTACTACCAAATAGCATATTGCACTGTTCATGCACTGTAATTTTATTTTATTTTTACTAGTTTTAACTTTAAAAACTTAGGTTCAGCAGCTGCCTTAAAATGTTAAGTTAAATCAACTTAAAAGCACAAGTAATTTCAACTAACTACAAAAAAGTGAGTTACAATAACTTGTACTTTTAAGTTGATTTAACTTATGAGTTGAAATGACTTGTACTTTTAAGTTGATTCAACTTGAAATTTTAAGGCAGCTGTTGAACTTAAAGGAGAAGTCCACTTCCGGAACAACTATTTACAGATAATGTACTCACCCCCTTGTCATCCAAGATGTTCATGTCTTTCTTTGTTCAGTCATAAAGAAACCGTGTTCTTTGCGGAAAACATTTCAGGATTTTTCTCTGTATAATGGATTGATATGGTGCCCTGAGTTTGAACTTCCAAAATGCAGTTTAAATGTGGTTTCAAATGATCCCAAATGACGTAAACAATTCCAGCTGAGGAAGAAGGCTCTTATCTAGCGAAACGATCGGTTATTTTCATTAAAAAAATACAATTAAAATACTTTTTAATCTCAAACGCTCGTCTTGTCTTGCTCTCCCTGAACTCTGTGTATCTGGCTCAAGACAGTTAGGGCATGTCGAAAAACTCAGATCGTATTTTCTCTCTCAACTTCAAAAATCATTCTACATCACTGCAGAAGTTCCAACCCAGTCTTTGCAAAGTGAACATGCAAAGAAGATCAAACACCCTTTAACAAAAAAGGTAAAACAGCGAAATAGGACAGGGAGAACATGAGATGGGACTTTTTCGACATACCCTAACTGTCATTAACCGGAAAAAAATAGAGGTCAGGAAGAGGAAGACAAGATGAGCATCTGACATTAAAAAGAATACAAATTGTATTATTTTTATGATAATAACCAATTGTTTCACTAGATAAGACCCTTCTTACTCGGCTGCGATAGTTTACAACTTCGTTTGAAACCACATTTAAACTGCATTTTGGAAGTTCAAACTCGAGGCACCAAATCAGTCAATTATATGGAGACACATCCTGAAATGTTTTCCTCAAAAAATAATTTCTTTACGACTGAAGAAAGAAAGACATGAACATCTTGGATGACAAGGGGGTGAGTACATTATCTGTAAATTGCTGTTCTGGAAGTGGACTTCTCCTTTAAGTTTTGAAGTTAAAACTGGTGAAAACTTTTTACAGTGTGGCTGTTTTCTAGCTCAAGAGACCGGTCCTTTATATACAACCAACTTCTTTCCAAAACTAAAGTCTTGTATTTTTTAAACAATGATATGTTTATGCCAGCTTAGCAGTAAATGTGAATCTTGAGCAGAGTGACTGGTGATGGTGACGCTCAGTGGGATTTGATATAATAGAGTACAAAGACATGCTAGAAAAAGTCAACACATGAATAAAAGATGTCTTAACTATGGTGGCATTCACAGGGAAGAGCAGCGGGAAGACTCGACTGTCCCGTCTCCCCGAACACTTACTTATTAAACTTTAATAGAGGGCAATACCATACAGTGACCTGTAAAAACACAAGAATGTGCCATTGTTAGAAATGCATGCATACACATGCACGTTTTTTTTTTATGTAGGCTACTGTATATGACTATAGAATTGAAAAAATAAACTGGAAAAGTACAGAAAGAATACTTAGAATAGAATGAAAGGAGAACAGAATAGGACTGAAATGTTCAATGCTCAGATATGTTTCATACATTGTATAGCTCCTACCTGTACAGTGTGCATTAATGCGCAGCTTGAAGCAATTACACTCACAGCAATAAAGATATAATAGCTGTTCTCTTCTGAGCCGAGTGCAATAATGGTTCAGGCCTCGATGTTCTGTGCTGCTCTGTACTGTGTGCCTGTGATCAAGTGTGCAATTGAAGCCACTACAATCCTGTGGAGAATCATAAAATTGTAAAATTACCAGCCATGTGGGAGATGCATTGTATGCATGTGCATTTGAATAAACAAATAAACACAGTGTTACAGTCATCTTGAAGTGACAATATCTTCCTCTGCTTCCCCGTGCCAAAAATAAATGTTCTCCTCTATGCTCGACTCAAAGGCCAGCAGCTGGTTGAGCGAAATAAAACAGCTGAGTCCGGCACCAGCAAACATGTCTCGCCATGTCTGGACATGACATTGATTTTTCTGCATTTCTTATCAGATTTGTAAAGACTGAAGCCTTCGAGAGCAGCAGCGAGAGTTCTAAGAACAAGACACAACAATGAAGGTTAACTGACTTATAAATCGAACAGAACAACACAGCAGATCACAGAAATCATACAGCAAATAGCATTTTAGATGTTCTTATAGATCAAGTTAAGATGTTTTTAATGAAAGACTCGATACGATTCACAAAACAGGTCTGAATGAATCATTCACTCAATTCGGAACGTATATATATGGTACATTTTATGTGACTTTGGTTTTCTATGTGTCACCGCAGTTCTGACTTGAAATGTCCTTTAAGTGTCGCTATAAGTCTAATGCTTTGTGACGTTTTAAAACAATGTATCGTCTGCATTACACCTAAACCTACTCGATTATATGAACAAAAGCGAATGTGAGGTAAAAATGCAAATGAACATGCCATTTTAGCTTGTTTTTCTATCTCTTTCATCATGGGTCATTTTTTTCACAGAATTTGTACCCAAGAATATCACATCCTAAGTCCAATTCCATGCCGGCTGAGATACCAAGCAAGCCTGTTACATCCGGAAAGCAAAACATATGGAGCTGTAATCATAATTCTGTACGACAACGATTACAATTGTTCACTGTTTTACCACCTATACTGTTCATTTCTGTTGGACACTGCAGTGATATGTACTTATTAGTACGTATATCGCATCTTGCCAAGAAGTTCCTACAGGTATGTTTCGTCATGAGGTCAGGTAGCATAAAACGTACCATATGTGCGTTCATCTGTTCTGGGGGAAAAAAACAAACACTTTTTTGGCGGCACTCAGTGGACATGTCACGACATGGCGGTGTGTATTTCGCATCTTGCGGAAAAGTTCCCACAGGTATGTTTTCATCATGTTATCAGGTTGAGAAATCTTCATGCAGACGAAGTTCCATATTTTGCTTTTCGGAGGTAACAAGCTTGCCCAGTAGCTCAGCTGGCACGGAATTGGACTTAGGATGTGGAATCCTTGGGTACGAATCCTGTGAAAAACATGATTCACAATGAAAGAGCTGAAAGATCAAAAAACAAGCTAAAGCGGCATGCTTGCGATTGTGTATTTATGTCACATTTGCTTTTGTTCATACTTTCGGGTAGGTTTAGGTGTAGTGGAGATGGTATGTTTTTTTTAAAACGTCATGGAGCATTAGAGCTATAGCACCACACAACGGACATTTTAGTCAGAACTGCGGTGACGCATACAAAAACAATGTCACAAAAAACATACCATATGTACGTTCATCTATTCCGGAAAAAACAAACACTCTTTTATCACCACTCAGTCCACATTAAACACTGAATATGTCATGAATCTTCCAAAATGGCCAAAATTCCATATATCACTTTCCAGACATAACAAACTTGCTTAGTAGCTCATGAAATAGGATTTAGGATGTGGAATCCTTGGGTACAAATCCTGTGAAAAACATGACTCACGATGAAAGAGCTGAAAGAGCTGAAAGATCAGAGAGATCAGAAAACAAGTGAAAACGGCATGTTTGCGACTTACGTCACATTCGCTTTTGTAGGTGTAGGGCAGATGGTACATTATTTTAAAACGTTACAGAGCATTAGAGTTATAGCAACACTCAATGGACATTTTAAACTGCGGTGACACGTACAAAACCAACATCACATAAAATGTACCGTATGTGTGCTCATCTGTTCTGGGGGAAAAAACGAACACACTTTTAGCACCACTCAGTGGACATTTCACATAGAATATGTCACAAATGTCCTAACTACACGTGACCTGAAACGATGCGACGCCGCGACATGCGATAAAAGGTATATTTTCCATGTTAATTGGAGTTTTTGTCCTACCTAACCACAAAGGCGACACATGAAATTTCTATTTTAGAAACGGTTAGGTAGTTAGGACACAGTGTTAGAGTTACAGCACCACTCAACAGACATTTCAAGTCAGAACTGAAGTGCCACGTACAAAACCAACATCACATAAAACGTACCATATGAACGTTCATCTGTGGAACAAAATCCAAACACTCTTTAAGAACCACTCAGTGGACATTTCACATCAAATATGTTACGAAACGTACATGGCGATATGTATTTCACGTTTTGCAAAAAAGTTCCCATAGGTACAAAATCTTCATGCGGAAGAAATTCCCAATCACATGTATTCCTAAAATGATGGGTTTTTAACCGTTAAAATTCACCAATCGTAAATCTAAAGAAACGTTTAGGTTCAGGGTTGGGCGATGTCTACCAAACTGACAGTGAAACATCGTGATGGACGATGACAGACGTGTTTGTTTCTTCATCAGAACAGATTTGAAGAAATTTAGCATCACTTGCTCACCAATGGATCCTCTGCAGTGAACGGGTGCTAAATGAGAATCCAAAAAGCGGCTTCAACATCTCCAGGAATCCAGGAACCACCAATGAACATCTTGTGAAGGGAAAGTGTTCATAAAAAATCCATCATTAAGATATTTGTAAACTTCAAACTGTTGCTTCTGGCTAAAATACAAGTCCTCTATCCATAATATTGCTTTCTTTCTCCAGGGAACAAGTCTTCTAGTCTGAATCAGGTGAGAAATATGCACAGATCAAGCATCATTTACAAGCAAAAACAGTCCAAAATAGTTCTAAACAAGTATGTCGGTGGTTAACAGGGGACAAGAACCAGCAGTTAGACCCCCTCGTGGGTACAATTTGACGAGTGTTGAAGAGTAATAAATTCTGTTATGATTCAGTTGATTCAAAAAGACCTATGTGCTTCACAATGCTTCATCGTTCCTGAGTCATCAGCTTACTGACTCACTGAAAAGACAACAAGGACATCTCTCCAACTCTGAATGACTCGCTAAGTAATTTTATGAAAAGAATATAAGAATATAATGCCAATATCAAAAGTATGCTTATGCAAGATGTTCCAGACTACAATGGCAGCTCAGTCAATGCTCGTCCTGTTCCTTTTGTAGTTCTCAAGAGAAACTAAAACCACCTGAGCTTGAATTCTCATCACACATGAGAGCAGAGCGTACCGCTGTCAGCACTGCTTTACTGGCCACTTTCATCACAGGTAATGGTGCAAACATTCAGGGACAGTGTGTGCAGCAAACAAAGAAAAATCAACCTGAATACGCAACATCCAAACATATAGCAGAAGACACAGTCCACATATTTTTCTCTCTCGCTTTGGGCTGTTTGTGGCACCTTTCTAAATTGCTTATAAAGGCGGAATTGCGTTCTGTTGTTCTCAAGAGATTGAACGGCCTTCTGTCCAATGCCTGAAGATTAACATTTCAAATTTTCTTTTTGTGAATTGCATTGTGACATTTGAAAACCCACAATACTAATTTTGCTATTCTTCATTCCTTGCAATTGAGCATTCTATTCACAAAAGGCTCCAGGAAACATCTTTTATGTACATATAGATGCGCGTAATGTTTTCTAAAATGTGTTTCATGGATTACCAACATCTCAACACTTTGTACCCTGCACATTATTCTCTACTTCACGGTCTTTCCACAGTACGACCATTATGTTCCCATGGTTTCCATCATTTTATAATACCATGTAGGCCCTGCCCACCTGCAGCTCCTCCATAGACGTATATACTGTTATACTCACCCACATCTTTTCTCCACACATCGAGGTCGTCACCGACAGTAACGAGCTCTTTAAAGTAAGGGTCACAACTTCTGGAAAACCTTCAAGCAAAGCTGAATGCAGAGGAAGCATATCTGAAAGAAACCAATTTCATTAAAATCATGTAATGAATGTGTAACAATTGACGTCAAACACATGACGTCAAAATATCTGTAGAGACAAAATACACTTCAGTAATTCTTTCAACATACAGTTGAAGTCAAAAGTTTAAATACACATTGCAGAATCTGCAAAATGTATTTTACCAAAATAAGAGGGATTATACAAAATGCATGTTACAGTTGTCGTATTCCTCTTGTTAAGCCACTCCTGAACCACAGACAATGTCAGAGGCGTCTTACCTGGGCTAAGGAGAAGAAGAAATGGACTGTTGCCCAGTAGTCCAAAGTCCTCTTTTCAGATGAGAGCAAGTTTTGTATTTCATTTGGAAACCAAGGTCCTAGAGTCTGGAGGAAGGGTGGAGAAGCTCATAGCCCAATTTGCTTTAAGTCCAGTGTTAAGTTTCCACAGTATGTGATGATTTGGGGTGCAATGTCGTTTACCATGAAATTTTAGAGCACTTCATGCTTCCTTCTGCTGACCAGCTTTTTAAAGATGCTGATTTTATTTTCCAGCAGGATTTGGCACCTGCCCACACTGCCAAAAGCACCAAAAGTTGGTTAAATGACCATGGTGTTGGTGTGCTTGACTGGCCAGCAAACTCACCAGACCTGAACCCCATAGAAAATCTATGGGCTATTGTCAGGAGGAAGATGAGAAACAAGAGACCAAAAATGCAGATGAGCTGAAGGCCACTGTCAAAGAAACCTGGGCTTCCATACCACCTCAGCAGTGCCACAGACTGATCACCTCCATGCCACGTCGAATTGAGGCAGTAATTAAAGCAAAAGGAGCCCCTACCAAGTATTGAGTACATACACAGTAAATGAACATACTTTCCAGAAGGCCAACAATTCACTAAAAATGTTTTTTTTTATTAGTCGTATGAAGTATTCTAATTTGTTGCGATAATGAATTGGTGTTTTTTTGTTAAATGTGAGCCAAAATCATCACAATTAAAAGAACCAAAGAATTAAACTACTGAATTTATTTAATACACGAGTTTCACAATTTGAGTTGAATTACTGAAATGAACTTTTCCACGACATTCTAATTTATTGAGATGCACCTGTATATAGCAATCATGACTCTGCGCTCCCTCAGATATTACGTGTGCGCGCACATAAGTGCTTATTGTAAACAGGTATTTATTAAATCATTGTATTTAGTGATGTGCAACCCTCATGGAAAGAACGTGTGTATTTGGTACGTTTCACATAAATCGGGAATTATAATGAATATGAATGAATTAATTATATGAATGTACCTCTGAGGGTTCTGACTGTCTTCATAAAAGATTTGATGGCATTTTGTTTTCACCTTCGCTCCACGTAATACCTAAAATAGTGTTCTCAATCGCAATGCTGCTTTATCCTCGGAGTTCATGGGAAACAACTGTAATTCAGCTTTTCCATAAGCGCCAGCTGTCATACAGTGAATTTACAGAGACTTACATTTACGTTCAGCTTGTGTGCAGTTTTTGTCTGGTCAAAAAAACGGACCTAATTTGCATGCCATGCTGTAGCATAAATTTTGACCGGTTGATGAAAAACAAGCTTAAGTGGATTTTACACATTTAAACAATTCAGACCAGTTATCTAGATTATTTATGGAACAGAAGAAATACATATAATAATTTGTTCAATCAGTTATCTGTTTTATCTTTTTATTAAACTTTCTCACAGCTTTATTTGAAAATTTACATCTGATATTTGAACATGCTATTAAACTTGTCAGTCATGTTGTCATTTAAAATCCAGATATCATTGATTTGTTAGTGTTGTTGTTTTAGTGATTATGCAAACAAAAAGTCATTTGTTTGTTGATTTTAAATATAAAACTTGAAGTGATTTATGTGTCAGTAGTTTTTGAACATTTCCAGTACATTTTAACAATACCGTGATAATACTGATAATTGTGATAGGAAATGTTCATACCGTTACATCCCTATAAAGGAGTTAATAAAGAGTTTGTTTGCAAATGCTTGTGTGGTATTTAACTTTTTCATTTATAAAGCATTATTTATTTACAATATACAATGTATATCTATTATAATCAGTGTTGGGGAGTAACTAGTTACATGTAACGGAATTACGTAATTTAATTACAAAATAAATGTAATTGTAATTAGTTACAGTTACTTTTGAAAAATGCCAGTGATTACAAAGGGGATTACATCTGAATTTTTTTACACCCCCACCCCGACTAACATATTTAATTGACTTCTTTCATAAATTGCACTGACTGCTCTAAAATGAGACACCAACGTTTCAGGAGTTTAGGACACAGAATAGGACACATGCTTATTCGATAACTGTTTTATTTCCTATTTGGGTTTATGCATAAACTTTATTTTTTAAGATGTTTTTTTCCAAGGCATTGTTAGATGCTAGTGTTTTCTGTCATAACTATGCAAACATTTGATTTCAAACCCAGTATCATAGCTATTAAACTATTTTGTGTTATGATTTCAAATCTGTATTTAACCTCGCAATGATCTCAAAGTAAATAAGAGCTGTTAAGTCTGGTTAGCACGCCGACATATAGCGCAACTGTGCTCACGGCGACTCAAGTTCGATTCCCGTCTCAAGGTCCTTTGCCGATCCCGCTCCCCTCTCTCTTCCCAGCTCTTTCCTGTCATCTCTCTACTGTCATATCACAATGAAAGGCATAAAAAGCCCAAAAAAATAAGTTAAAAAAATAGTCTGAATTTGTGTGGCTGTGCTTTAAATTAAATTATTACACAGCTCTGTGGAATGCTTGATTCTGATTGGTCAGTCATGACATTCCAAGGTATGTTAACTGGTAAAAGCTAATAACTCAGACTCATTCGGGGCAACTTAAGTCAGTGCTATATTCTTGGTAGTTTTTCTTGGTGGAAGCTTTGCATTTGGTTAGCTAATAAAACATTAAAGCTTAATTCAATATTATGTGGACCATTTCTTAATTCTGTCATCCTGGTATCGTGGACTCAATCTATTGTTTCATACAAATGCAGCTTTTTTTTTTGTGTACACTGTAATGGTAAAGAAGATAACTAACAAACTAGTACTACTACTTAATGATTTATGCGGTGAAATGTAATATAAGAAAAGTGGTATGACTGCACTGTGTCCCTGAAATGTCTAGTTTGAACTTGCCGTTTGCTAGCAACTGATTTCGTCATGGAAGCTTTGCGTTCAAATATTTCAACTCAGATCAGTGTTTCGTGTCTTTATTATTTTGACACAAAACATATACACTACCGTTCAAACGTTTGGGGTCAGTACATTTTTATTGTTTCTTTTTTTTTTTTTTTCTTTTTTTTAAAGAAATTAACACTTTTATTCACCAAGGATGTATTAAGTTAATAATTAAAAGTTTATTAAAAGTTCATAATAAATAATTTACATTGTTATAAAATATTTATATTTTGAATAAACACTGTACTTTTTAAACTTGTTATTCATGAAAGAATCCTGAAAAAAAAAAAAAAAAATATCACAGGTTCCAAAAAATATTTGGCAGCACAAGTGTTGATATTATCCAACATTGATCATTCTAATAATAAATCCGCATATTAGAATGATTTCTGAAGGATCATGTGACACTTAAGACTGGAGTAACAGCTGATAAAAATTCAGCTTTTCATCACAGGAATAAATTCTATTTTAAAGTATGTTAAAATAAAAATCATTATTTTATATTGTAAAAACATTTTGCATTACTGTTTTTTCTATATTTTTAATCAAATAAATGCAGCCTTGATTAGCATAAGAGACTTCTTTAAAGACTATTACAAGTCTTACTGACCCCAAACTTTTGAACGGTAGTGTAAATAACCTATCAAGCAGCTGTGTAATAAGTGAGATAATGTACATCCAGCCAGTTGTTATCGCAAAATAAAGATGTATATTATCCCTTACTTATAATCTTAATTCAAGTGTTTTGAAAGGATTTTGAGAGTCTGACAGTAATCAGTGTTGAGTGCTACTGTAAGGTTAACTCTGCCTGGTTTAAAATGTTTCAAAATGACTAACAGTTGAAAATATTAGAAATTTAGAAAAGTAATCAAAAAGTAATAAGTTACATTAATAAAGTAATTGAAAAATTACACTACTTATTACATTTTAAATCAAGTAACTTGTAATCTGTAACCTATTACATTTCCAAAGTAACCTTCCCAACACTGATTATAATACTTAAAAATACATACCATTTAGCTGAAAGCTGCTGTTTGTTTTGTCCCACAGATTTACGGATAACTACAGCCCGCTTTAAATTTTGAGGAGCTTACAAATGAAGCAGGCCAGCTGTGAAACGTCACAGTCTCATAAATATTCATAAGCCAAACTTTCCTCATAGTAGGAGACTTCAATCCACCGCCCGGTCGTTCTTTCATGTGTGAGAAATATTAAGGCTTCGGCGCGTGTTACCATGACTACCAAGCTGCTGTGTTTGGCCCAGTTTAATTAATTTCAGTGCTCAGTGCTAGCCGAGACATGATGCGTTTTAACAATAAATTGCTCCCATCATGTTTAAAGAGAGAAGAGAGGAAAATCTCCTGTGTTTAAAGTATAAAGCCTCCGGGCCGTTTACTCCACACTTGTCAAGCTAAATCACCGTAGGAGTTTCATAAAAGGTTTAAAAGGCGCTCGGTGTAAAGTGCAAACCTAAATAAATGTATTATACACCATTGGAGTTTAACAGCAGAGCACTTCAGCTCGACGCTTGTGCTTTTACCAACGTGTAATAGGCTATACTGAGGTAAAACATGACACATCCTTTCCTGATAGAGCTGTCAGACTATTTTAGGCAGATATCCATGGCTAAACCCAAAGTTAAACCAATTATATCTGAACACTATGAACAGAATTCTTCGCTGACCTATTCCTTCAAGTTTTCGTCCGGCAGCCACGTTTGTTGACAAATTGAATTGTTAAAGCACGACGCCACACGGTGACAAACTGGCATTTACGACATAACTATATAGCGCAAATTTAGTCTCTGGCTCCCCCTAGTGGTTACACACAGCAACTAGATCAAGAGAGAATATGATCAAATAAAACGATTTAAATGAATATGAGGCAACAAGCAATCCAGAACATGTAGTCACATGATTTTTATTGTAAAGATTTATTCCAAAATAGCAGAATATTGCAGAAGAAGGGATGAGTGAACAGAAAAAAAGGGAGAGAGAGCGACAGAAAAAGAAGAAAATCCACACTTGACTTTGGCAAGACTTTTTGAAGCTAAATATATCAAAAGTCCACAATAAAAGTAAGAAAAAGTCTAATTTAAATGCCTTCTTTCCCTACATATGAGTTAATAATTCACATTAACCTCTTATACATCTAATAACGCAATAAAAAGTCACAATCTATTTTCAACTCCAAGTTAATATATCACGATTTATAAAATAAAACCGAAAAGGTTGAACGGTTATGCTTACCTGTGCTTTTTAGTTTAGAAATGCGACGTTAAACTCTCCAATGCATCACCCTAAGCTTGTATTCATCTAGATTTCCTGACAATTTCACAGTCGAGGAAAAAAAAAAGAAAAAGGAAAAAATCATCTGTCTTCACCAAAGACTTGCTGTCCGATTCAACTGGGCATCGATTGTGGGTGACCCAACTTGATTTTGCTTAATAGAAACTGTTTGCGAATCGCACAACACGCCGTGTCTTCCACAAACCAGTATAAGAAAATCCATCCAAAATCTTTATGGGATGCAGAAAATGTTTTGTTTACAGGAAATGCTACGTATCTGTTTTGACTGCTGACCTTTACCCAAACAGAAGGTGGTTGTGCATTACGAATGAAAGAAAAATGCAATTATTGTTAAAAAAAAGAAGTGCACACTGATGTTTTTAATGAAGTTGGTACTGAAAAGTGTTGGTTATACATTGATACAGTATATGCGCCCGCTAAGAAGGCATCTAAAACTAATCACGGATAACAGGCCTGGTCCACGTGTGTGTTACTCTAAAAGCCTACAAGCTGTAACTGGAATACACACCCCTCGCTGGTCCCGCTTCAGGAAACCTTCGGTTAAAACTATGCTGTTTCTGCCCTACACAGCCTCTTTAAGGGCCGATTCAGTGTGTGTTAGGGTGTGTGTGTGTATTACAGTGATAGAGAGTCACTTTTAGCACGGGTGCACGTTGCACGCGCGGTTCTCCTTCTTGTTTTTGCAGTGGTTGGGCTGTGAGGATTTGCCTTTCTTCTTTATGTTCATCACACGCTCTTGGATTCCCCCGCCGCATGGCTTGGTACACTCCGTCCAGCTGGACCACGGGCGTATCGGACATGCTGCTGGAAGAGAGTAGAAGAAAATCAAGGGGGTTTTTGGCCCTTAGTTCACCAATACATTTCTGTCAATACAACTGTTGGAGAGAGATCTAGACAGGTGGAACTGGGGAACGTGGAGGGTTTCTGGTGGTGACCAAGATAAAATGTCAAAAATGAAGATCACCAGTGTGCTCCACGGCTAAAGGGCACACTTAAAGGTGATGTATGAGCATGTGTGTTCATGTGTGATAGGAATAAGTGGCAAGACCATAGAGACTCCTCTAGTACAATGAGCCTGGGACATCCTCTACATCACCATCTGCGGCTGTACTGAATCACTTCATCATACGTTGACAATACTACGTGTGTGTGTTTGTGTGTGTAAGAGATGCCTCGGCTCACGCAGAGTGGCAGAGCTTTAAAAGATGGGATGTATTGATCAATTCACGTAGAGCGATACAAAAGATTTACAGGGAGCTTAGGAGAACAATTTGATCAATAGCAAAAATATTAGCTCTGTTCCAAAACAGTAAGCTGCCTTTTTGCTCACAAAGAGATTTTTGCTATGTTAGGATGCATCTTCTTTCTTATGGTACCTTTAAAGTTATTGATTTGGAATTCATTTCAAATATTCATAATTTGGGGTCATTAGGATTTAAAGATTTTAAAGAAATTCATATTTTTATTCGGCGAGGATGCATTATATTGATCAGAAGTAACAGTAAAGGCGTTTGTAATGTTGCAAAAGATTGCTATTTAAAATAAAGGTGGTTCTTTTAATCATTCATTTCATCAGAGAAAGCTGAAAAAAGATGTTTTTCAACATTGATAATAATAAAAAATGGTTCTTGAGCAGCAAATCAGCATATTTGAATGATTTCTGAAGGATCATGTGACACCGAAGACTGAAGTAATAAAAAAGACTATTCTTAAATTTTTCTTGAGTGACTCTTCTTAAATTTTGAGCAATTCTGACTTTATATCATGCAGTTGGGAGTTATTTAAGATATAAACTTGCAATTCTGAGAACGTATCAGTCTTTTTATCCCCTCAAAATTGGACTTTATAACTCGCAGTTGAGGGTTTATATCTCACAATTCTGAGGAAAAAAGTCCGAATTGCAAGAAAAAAAGTCAAATTGCGAGATATAAACTGGCAATTGCAAGAAAAAAAATTGAAATTACATAATACAAACTCGCATTTACGAGAAAAAAAGCCAGAATTGTGAAATACAAACTTGCATTTGCAAAAAAAAGTCAGAATTGTGAAATACCAACTCACATTTGCGAGAAAAATTCAATACAAACTCGTGTTTGTGAGAAAAAAGTCAGAAGTGTGAAATACAAACTTGCATTTGTGAGACAAAAAGTCAGAATTGTGAAATGCAAACTTGCATTTGCAAGAAAAAAAGTAAGAATTGCAAGTTTGTATCATGAAATTCTGGTTAAAAAAAAGTAGAGTTGTGTAATTAAAAGTTAAAATTGCGAGATATAAACGTGCAATTGTTAAATATAAACTGGCAGAAAAAAGTCAGAATTGCGAAATACAAATGCGCATTTGCGAGAAAAAAAAGTCAAAACTGCGAGTTTATATAAATTCTGAGAAAAAAGGGTCAGAATTACAAGATAAAAAGTAAAAATTACAAAATATAAACAGGCAATTGCGAAATACAAACTCACGTTTGCGAGAAAAAAAGCCAAAATTGTGAGTTTATATCAATTCAGAGAAAAAAAGTCAGAATTACAAGAAAAAAAGTCACACTTGGAAAAAACTGGCAATTGCGAAATATAAACTTGCGTTTACGAGAAAAAAAAAGTCAGAATTGAGAAATACAAACACATGTGCAATAAAAAAGTTAACATTGTGAGTTTGTATCATGCAATTCTGAGAAAAAAAGTCTGGATTGTGAGATAAAAAGTCAAAGTTTTGATATAAACTGCCAATTGCAAAACAGTCGTTTTTGTAACAATATTTCTTTACATTACAGTTTTTACTGTATTTTTCACAGTCTATTATTAAAAACATTCAAAAATTGTATCAACACCAAATTTTTGACAGTAGTGTATGTGCCACAATTTATGAGCCTAAAATGTATTAATAAGCCTAAGATGTATGGAACACAAATATTGGGTAAAAAAAAAACAGGTTTAATTACACAGAACTATTTTTATAATGCGAATACATGCTTTAAAGTCTGTTTAAAAAGCAGCTTTATTGTTTCTCTGCCTTTTAAGAGCGCAAATATGATGACCTGAAATACTTGTAGGCACTGTAGGCAGCTCACTAGGTTTTGGAACAAGGTAATTATCAGGATTTTATATCATCTTTCATATTCCAGTCATTGACTGAAAATGAGATGGAAGGAAAACATATTTTTCAATGCTTTTGCATTTACTCAAAACTTTTTGTACTTTGGCGTTCCACAGAGGAACTTCGCAAAAGCTTTGAGCAGTTTTCCCAGCCACTTTGTATTATTTTCATCACCAAAAGCAAAATTTCTTGGGGGATGCCAAGTTTTGCAAATGAACGCAATAGGACTAAAATACAATTTTTCCTTCCTTCTCATTTTTTCCCCATCACCGTGTCCCTTTTGGAGCCCTGTATAGCTTACTCAAGTAATTATGTGCACTAATTACAAAAATGAAGCACCGTGCAGAAGCTGTGTAAAAAACGTGCAGAATGCAAAATGCTGTCAGGAGAATGCAACTTTTTTGCGAGACAACGCAAAAAGTTTTTTCCCTCCCATTTTCCCCTTCATATTGTTTTCCATCACCATATCCCTCTAGGAGCTTTGTACCAAGGTGAAATCAGCCAAGAAAAGTTTTAAGAGTCTGCTGGAGTTATTACATACTGATGAAAGATTGCAAAGACTTCTTTGCAATAACTACATCCGATAAATCATGCAAAGTAAAACCAGAAACATAAAAAAGGGGCCATTTTAATTTAAAGTTGACTTTAAAGTCAGATTCGGCTGCACAAACTGTGTGCAATTAACCCAAATCCTGCTTCCAGGAAAGATCTGTTGACCGAGAGCTAATTTTGCAATAAGTAAATACTAAATAATTCTGGACCTGAGATTTCCTCCACCACAGACTCCCTGCTTGGTTTTGCTCTCCTCCTCTCTGAAGCTTCCTGCCTCTTCCTCTTGTCGCTGGCGCGGGAGCCTCTCGAACACTTGCGGACCTTGCATTTCTTCCTCTGGACCGTCTCGGGGCAGGGCAGGCCTCCAGACTGAGGCTCCAGCTTGACCATCCGTGAGCGGATCATGTGACCCTTCCCGCAAGACTTGTTGCACTCGGACCATGCCGACCACTCCGACAGCATGCAGTCTATGGCTGGAAGAGGAATGAAGGATGGAATTAAAAAGGGAGCAATTTCATCCGTTTGCTTATTTCTGCAATTTGATTTACATGAAAAAAAAAAGTGTGTGTTACTCACGGCATTCAGGAAGCATGCACTTTTCAACCTGTTCGAGCTCATCTGGACACAGGCTGGGCTCTACGGGCGTCTTCAGCATGCGCTGACGGGAACGCATGCCCACACCGCAAGACACGCTGCACTCTCCCCAGTCTGACCACGGAGACAGCATACACACCACTGCGTCTACACACATGGGGTTGGCGCAATGTTATACAAGTAATAAATAGTTACTGCTGTTTATAAACCCAAGGCATACTTAATTAGACGTGCACGGTTTCTAGTGTATGCTACATTTGTGTCTGCTTTAGATTTATAGTGCATATATGTGCAGTTCACATAATCTAGTGCATGCTAGTTTTAGTAATTTTATAAAAATAGTCATTTGATGAAGCTCACGCAACACATAAACTATTATACATGAACTCTTAAAGATTTGCAAGCATAAATATATGAATTCAGTATTGATTACAAATTTGCAAGCTTAAAAATATACAATATTAATTATACAATCTTTTGTATAATAAAAATAAATACCTCTTTGTGATGATAATGTGTATATTTATAAAAATGTATAAGTATATTAAGTATATTTGAAAGCATTTTTTTATTTATACTGTATAGCCAGTCAAATAAATTTAAATTATTTAAATTATTTATTTATATTTATTTATATTTATTTAAATTATTTATTATTATTATTATTATTATTGTTGTTGTTGTAGTTGTTGATAAATTATACAACACTATAATTAACATCAATGATAATACATACTGTTCATGCATAAATAAATAAATACAATTTTGTTATGATACAATCTTGTTTTTCTCATCCACTACAGATGAATCTTTTTTAAATTATTAAAAAAAAATCATCTTCTGTTACTATTTTATTATTATTATTAATATTATTATTGATTTGTTGTTGTTGAATTAGACAACACTATAATTAACATCAATGTTTATATTTAATATGCATACATAAATAAATAAATAAATAAATAATTAAATTACATTTTGCCACGATGCATACTGGTTTTCTCATCCTCTATAGATCAATTATATTTAAATTATTTTTTAAAAATCACCTTCTATTATTATTATTATTATTATTATTATTTTGTTGTTAAAATATACAACACTATAATTAACATCAATGCTAATACTTAATGTGCATAAATAAATAAATAAATAAACAGAAAGATACTCTTTCATTCTGCTCAATAAACAAAAAATAATATAAATAAATAAATAATATTTTGTTATGATGCACACTTGGTTTCTCATCCACTAAAGATGAATCTTTTAAAAATTATTTAAAAAAAATAATTTTCTATTATGATTAATTATTATTATTGATTTGTTGTTGTTAAATTATACAACACTGTTTATCAAATGATTATATTTAATATGCATAAATAAATAAATAATGAAATCACATTGTGCTACGATGCATACTGGTTTTCTCATCCTCTACGATCAATTATATTTAAATTATTTTTAAAAATCACCTTCTATTATTATTATTATGTTGTTGTTAAATTATACAACACTATAATTAACATCAATGCTAATACTTAATGTGCATAAATAAATAAATAAATAAATATTTTGTTATGATGCATACTGGGTATCTCATCCACTACAGATGAATCATTTTTTAATTATTTAAAAAATAATCTTACATTATTATTATTATTTTTAATTTTGTTGTTGTTGTTACATTGTACAACACTATAATTAAAATCAAACGTAATAATGTGCAGAATGAAATAAATAAATAAATACTGTTATGCTGCATACTGGATTTCTCATCCAGTAGATAAAAACATTCCCCAATATAGATACAGTTCCTAAATATTCACATATTTAAATGCACTATTTATTATATTTTGTGATTATTTATGTATCATATTTCAATATTTAACTGAATTACTGTTCAATTTTGAAGCATGTTACAAGTTAAAACAAATAAACAGCCTTTAAATACTTCTTCTGTTGACAAATATGAAAGCTGTTTAGCAGATAAGCGTGATATTATGTGACTACACATTATTTTACATAGTATTTATGACCTGCTTCCTGAATGTCTCATCTTTAAAACAAATGCTGGAGCCAAATTGAGTACCGACTTAGCAGTGACTAGCTACAAAACCCCAAGTGTGAACTTGACGCCTCAATTTAAATAAGACCTTCTGAACGGCTGGTGCAGCTCTACCCGGGGCAAGTGACAAGCAGGTCTAATTAGAAATCGACTAGCAGCAAAGAGGAATTCTGGTAATGAATCAAGCCTGGTGAAGCAGGGCGTCTTGCCTGGCCCAAGAGAATGTGTTGGATTGAATCGACTGAATTGACATTTCATGGCTTCATACTTACTGCAGTCAGGCATCATGCACTTCTCTGCCTCCACCAGCTGTGTTCGACAGGGTGAGCCATCTGAGGCCTCCATCTTCATCATGCGCTCTCTCCTCCTCATCCCCACTCCACAGCTCACGCTGCAGGGCTCCCACTCAGCCCATTCGGTCACCACACAGCTACTGGATGCTAAAACACAGATAAACATGTATCTAACATTACTACAGTAGACTTTAGGGCAGGTATTTAATTAAATGAGTGTGCTGGATGTTCATAAAAAAACATTAATGTGACATATATATGTAAGACTTACAACAGTCCTCGTTGACCACACACTTCTCTGTCTCCTCGGTTGGCAGCGTGCAGCTGGAGCCGTCCTCTGGGAACTGCTTGACGTATCTCTCTCTGGATCTCATGCCCATTCCACACGAGGCGCTGCACGGAGACCAGCTGATCCACTCTGACATCATACATGTGGACGCCTCTAGGGAAGAAAATACAGTCATACGCTGATGAGGTACTGTACTGTATGTCACATACTCTGAGATCTGGTGATGAGTGAATGGATATAATTGACTACATTTATTTTTCTCATAAAATGCTTGATCCAAGGATTTATGATTCAGTTCTTGAAATCTCAGCAAAATGTGTCTATGTAAGTTATGTTACAACAGTACTTGTAATTTAAGTGTTTTTAAATGTATGAGCCAACAGATGTCCAGCATACATGCAAACTTCAGTACTGTTTTAACAGCATCTCATAATAATAATAATAATAATAATAATAAACAACATTAAGTTTAACAACAAAAGAAATATTTAATGTGTAGTATTTATTATTATTATTATTATTATCTATATTATTGCCACTAAATTGTTTACTGTGATTATTATTCAATTCTACATTATTATAATGATATGAAATGTAATATTAAAATTGTTTCATTTAATTATAATAATAATAATAATAATTAATAGACTGACAACTGTATTATTATTATTATTATTATCATCATCATCATCATCATTAGCGAGCTTAATATATCTAAAGGGAAGAATTCAGTAATCATAAATCACTTATATGTGTACAGTTATTATATGTGGTAATTTTGCAATAGGCTAATTAACTATATTTTCAGAAAAAATAAATTATTATTACTATTGTTGCTGTTGTAAATTATACAGTATTGTAAATAACATTATTTTAATATTCCATCTATAAAACTGGATAATAATAATTTTAACAATGTATTTTATTCTTATTATTAATATAATAATAAACACTAAACTATATAAAATAATAATAAACTATATTACTTGCCATAAAATTGTTTCCTGTGATTATTATCATTATTAAATCATACAATATTATAATTAACATCAAAATTAATTTAACAGTATTATGATTAACATCAAAAGTAATATTTAATTTGTAGAATTTATTTATTTTTATTATTAATCAACAACAATAACAACAATAATAATAAATAGAAAATCATTTCAATCATTTAATAGTTAATCTGTAGAATTAAATAATACTAATTATAATAATAATAATAATTTTAACAATATTATGATTAGCTTCTAAAGTCATATTTAATGTGCAAAATATTATTATTAATAATAATAATAATAATAAACTATATTACTTGCCACAAAACTGTTTAATGTGATTATTATTAATAAATGATATAATATTATAATTAACATAAAAATTAATTTAACAATATTATGATAACATCAAAAGTAATACTTAATGTGCAGAATTTATTATTATTATTATTATTATTAATAATAATAACAATAATAAACTATATTATCTGCCACAAAATTGTTTACTGTAAGTAAACAAAAGTAATATTTAATTTGTCGATTAATAATAATAATAATAATTAACTATATTACTTGCCACAAAATTGTTTACTGTGATTATTATTATTATTCAATTATACAGTATTATTATTATTATTATTATTATTAAATTATACAGTACTATAATTAACATGAAATGTAATATTTAATTTGTTCAATTTAATAATAATAATAATAATAATAATAATAATAATAATAAATGGACTGATATTCTGTTATTATTAATATTACTATTTTTTTTATTACTAAACATACAATATATAATTAGCAAGTTTAATATATGTAATGCATTGAATTTAATAATAATAAATCGTTCATTATATGTGTACAGTTATTACATAAGTTACGTAAGTTTGCAATAGGTTAATGAACTATGTAAGAATATATTTTTATATATTATATTGTATTTTATAGAATTTTTTACAACATATAGTATTTCATACTATTCAAAAATTACAATATTTTATACAATAGTATATCATATTATACCAAACACATAATATACAATTTTTTATATTACCAATACACTTTTATTAATATTAATATCAATTTAAGTTGTTATTGAAACTGGTGTCCTTCATTTTGCTGGCCATGCATTACAAACGTGGCATGGCGTGGCGAACTGCTTTATTATGATAAAGAACACATATGTGAGCTATTCCCTCTTGGTTATACACAGCAATTGAATACAGTGACCTGCTCCCACAATCCTCTCTCTTTGTGTTCGACAGACTGCAAGATTACAATCCTCCTCTATCCTTTTTCAATGCTGCTGTGCTCTCCAGTTCATCTTTCATATCTTCCACCTTTCTCCCCTTTTAAAGTGCTGACAGATGTGATCAAATTGACCGATCCGGCCATGCTTTATCTCACCTCCGCCGTTCCAATTATCTCTAAGGCAGAGCTTGTAAATAGATTTGTTATCAGACGGGATGGATGAACTTGGGGCGACTCTCCATAGATTTGTCTCCAGTGCAGAATTGCAGACCCCATTTGGGAGCAGCAGCGAGCACTACCTAATAAAGCAGAACTAAGTGAATCATTAATAAGAGCTGTAAATAAACGTGGCCCTGATGGGGCCCCCAGAGGCCCCGGTGTCGGCCTGTCATCGGGATGGTGGATTATCAATCAATGCAGGCCCTTAACGGCCCATTAATTAAAAAAACAAAAGAGAGTCCACGCCAAGCCGCGCAGGTTCTATTAATCAATAGCGAGCGCTGGCGAGAAACATCTTTAAAGCCTCACGTCAGAGCTGACAGAATGAAGATGTGATGTGGAAAAACAGACGGATAGCTACGGATGAGGCAGACGGATGGGTTGATGCAGATACACTGACAGACAAGTCACTAGTTTCCAGGTGGAGAGATGGACTGATAGTCACAGGCGCTGCATAATTTGGTCTAAGAATCTTATCGTGGTTATTTTTGAACTGCAATATGTTAGAACATCTCACATATTTGTTGCTTTAATATCAAGATTAAAAGAACAAGATGAATTCAAACTAACAGAGCAGAAAATAAACTAGTAGCAATGCCTTTTATCTCCTAAATAAAAAAAAGTGCTGCTTATATATAAAAGTTACTCTTTAATGCTTGCTCTTTTTAAAAGTATAAAGTTCAGACCATTTCTAGTTGATCCAAAATGAATGGACTAAAAACAGTCCAGTTTTTCAACTTTACACAAATGTAAGAATTAAGTATTTAGAATATTTGAAATCGTTCTAAAAAGAGTTTTTAGTATAATCCAAAATTAGAATATTGTTGTACAATAGTACAATATTTTAAACAATTGTGTATTATACCTGTCACACCCCTGGACTTTCTAGTTGGTTTCTCCCATCATCTCCCCTGCAGTTCTGTGTATTTTGGCTTCTCCCTCATTGTCTACACCTGTGTCTGTAATCAGTCTGTGTGTATATATAGCGTGTGTTTCCCCTCTTGCCTTGTCGGACGTTGATGTTACTACCCTGTGTTCCTGTGTCTCCTGTGTTCCCCGTGTTCCCCGTGGATTTATTAAATACCTCTCGTTTATTTACGTCGTTGTTCGTGTGCTTAGTCTGAGCGTGACAATACCAGAAACATTTTTGAATGGAGTATTTTGAATATTTAGAACAATTTTAATATGTTCTAAATGTAAAATATTTTCAAACATTCTAAAATTACATTTTTTTAAATTCAGTAGTTGATTATATTACACAAAAACAATGGAATATTCTGAATATTATATAATAAAAAAATAGAATATTTCTATACAATAGTATTTCATATTCTAAATGTACAGTATTTTAAACAATAGTATATTATACCAGAAACAGTGGAATATTCTGAATATTTAGAACATTTTGAATTTAATTTAAACTTAAAATATTTTAAAATATTGTACTTTTTTTTTTACCAGAAACACTGGAATATTCAGAATATTTAGAACATTTTGAATTTAATTTAAAATTAAAATATTTTAAAATATTATAAAAATTTTTTACCGGAAACATTGGAATAAATATTTAGAACATTTTAGTATAATTTAAAATTGTAATATGTTATACAATAGTATTTAATATTCTAAAAGTAAAATATTTTAAACAATAATATATTATATTATACCAGAAACTGAATATTTTAGATATTTTTAATATAATTTAAAATTAGTCTTTCAAATTCCATCAAAAAAGAATATTTAGTATATTTTAACATATTCTAAATTGCAATTTTGTATTCATTAATTTATCATATTATACTGAAAATGTTGGAATATTCTGAATATTTTGAACATTTTTAATATAATCTAAAATGAAAATATTTTAAAATACTGTATAATTGCAATATTTTATACAATAGTCTTTCATATTTTATCAAAAAAAAAAAGAAAAATATTTAGTATATTTTAAAATATTCTAAAAACATTTTATTTAGTAAGGAGTCATATTCCACTGAAGAAATTAATTCTGAATATTTAGAACATTTTAGTATAATCTAAATTTAGAATATTTTTATATTCATATTCTACACGTATAATATTTTAAACAATAGTATATTATATCAACAACACTGGAATATTATGAATATTTAGAACATTTATTTTATTCTAATCTAAAATTAAAATATTTTAAAATACTGTAAAATTACAATATTTTAATACAATAGTATAATAATTTCATATTCTATCAAAAAAATCCATTTTTAGTATATTTTAAGATATTCTATAATTGCATTTTTTTATTCAGAATTTCGTCTTAGGCTACACTGAAAACATCGAAATATTCTGAATAGAACAAAGTATATTCTAAAATTAAAATATTTTAAAATACTGTAAAATTACAATATTCTTTTTACAATATTCTTTCATATTCTATCGAAAAAATGAATATTTAGTATATTTTAAGATATTCTATAATTGCAATTTTTATTCAGAATTTCGTCTTATTAGGATACACTGAAAACATTGAAATATTCTGAATAGAACATTGAGTATATTCTAAAATTAAAATATTTTAAAATACCGTAAAATTACAATATTCTTTTTACAATAGTCTCATATTCTATCGAAAAAATGAATATTTAGTATATTTTAAAATATTCTAAAATTGCTATTTTATTCAGTAGACAGTAAAAACATTGGAATATTTTGAACATTTTAAGCATTTTAGAATATTTTAAACCAGAAAATATCATTCTGCCCACAGCTGCCTTTATTTTGGTAGAAAAATAAAAAAGACCCACTGGTGAATAAGGCCTATTTAGAACCCACAGCACATGAAGACTACATTTACTTAATTAAATTACAGCTTTTTCCAGTCACAGAAGGCTATACAGCAATTGTGATTTGAATTTGATTGATTTTGCAGTGTGTAGATACAGATCTAAGATATAGATCAAGGGTGAAAACATTATTTGCAGTTTAACTTACCAAGATTTTACACTCACGACCCAAATGGCCAACTTACCAAAGCGCAAACGTCGTATTGATTCTTGTAAACGATAAACCACAATATATAGTTTATGGTTATGGTTTATAGCGTCTACCTCTTCAACGAGGGAATCGATACCGTGGTCTGCTCGAGCAGATTGCAGGCATAAAACTCCACAGCAGCAGTTTGAGGTCGGATAAGGTTTTCGTAACCTTGAAAACAGAGACCCTGCATTTCTCCACATTTCTCGCACTAATTAATTACCTGCTCCACTCAGCTTTTCATGCATGCTTTTCTGCACATTTTTATTCCTTCTTTCTACGTTTTTCACTTTCCCTTATTCCAAGCACCTTCCTTCCTGGCACGCTCGGAGATAGCGATCCCTAAATCCGTCAGCCTCAAAGAGTTTTATATGCACTGGAGAGCTGGAGACCAGCTTTATCTAGCTCACCCTCCTCGCTGCAGCCCGGCCCCATGCAGGGCTCAAAGTCTTGGGTGTGCAGGCAGGGCACGTTGGGGTCCAGCTGCGCTTTTAGCATCCTCTGCCTCATCCGTCGACCCTTATCGCAGGTGGAGGAGCTGCAGGCTGACCACGGAGACCAGTTTGAGTAGATGCACGTCTCTGGAGTGTTGTCTGCTGTGGAAATGTGAGTGGATTGACTCATTAGAGGACATTGCATGGTTCATGAAAAGCAGTAACACTTAGCAGTAAAGCTTTCCTTAAAGAAATAGTACACCGAAAAATAAACATTTGCTGAAAATGTACTCATCCATCCAAAATGTAGATGTGTTTGGAAAAAATGTAGCATTACACCACTTGCTTACCAGTGGATCCTCTGCAGTGAATGAGAGATTGAAACACAAGTGATCCAAATGACCGTGAAAGTGAAAGGCTGCATGTTTGTAAGAAATAAATCTATCATTAAGTGATTTTAAAAGAGATAGTTCACCTAAAAATGAGAATTACCCTCACTCTCAAGCCATCCTAGGTGTATATGATTTTCTTCTTTTAGACGAATACAATCAAAGTTATATTAAAAAAAAAATCTGGCTCTCCCTGGCTTTATAATGGAAGTGAATGGGTGTTGAGATTTTGAAGTCCTATAAAGTGCATCCATCCATCCTAAAAGTACTCCACACAGCTCTGAGGGGTTAATAAAAGCCTTTTGAAATGAACTGATGCATTTGTGTAAGAAAAATATCCATATTTACATCTTTATAAACCAGCGCTGAGGATTTTTTCTACTTCACAAAAAAATTAAATAGTTGCCGTTATCGTTTTTGACCCACATTATCTTTTAGTTTAATAAATAAGCTTATATGACATCAAAATTTTACATACCAGTTAAATTGTACAATTCTCGATTTAGATTTCACAGCAAAACCTACTAGCCTAATATAAAGTTCAAACATTATTTGTTCGTTCAAAAATGATTTTATCATTATTTTATCACAAATGAAATCATTCTTTAGGGAAAAACAGCAGACGGACAGAATGAACGCAAATTCAGTCTCTTATGGACTAATGAAACAGCGTTTCCTTGGTTACCACTGTAAACAAAGCAGAGCCGTGCTTATGAATGCAACTTTAAATGCATTATACAGAGGCAAATGAAAAAAACATCCCATGTAAACATTTCTTAAAACAGTCAGATTATCTCAGAGATACATTCATATAAACACTGTTTCAGTATATATGATAATATTTACAATATTTTGCACATTGTGCACCGTGATCTTGCTCTGCCTGCTACAGTATTTTTTCCTCTTTGCATTCGTCTTTAGCGTCTCTGGCATCTGTTAATGGATGTTTAAAGAGTTCATACTATTTCCACACACATTACATTTTGAAAAATGATTGCATGCAGTTCGTGTGCAAGCCCGGAACCGAGATCTGTTAAAATATGTCTGGACGATCGGTGCATCTGTACTCCACTGTATAAATTAAATATAGGATAATCATTGTTAAAGCTACAAAGTTATTTGTCAAGATGGGTATTTTTACATACTTTGAAGGCTATCCATCCGTCAGAGACGGGTCTTTCTGTGATCACTTAAAATATGTTAAAGGGGTCATCAGATGCTAAGTTCACTTTTACATGTTGTTTGAACATTAATGTATGTTGGCAGTGCATGTACAAATCTACCCTATAATGATAAAATCCATGCAGTGGTTTTTAATTAGTCTGTAAAAATAATATTCTCTTTTTCAAATCGAGCTATTCTCAGATGCCTGTCGTTGTGACGTCACACCAACAGAGGCCGCTCCCACAACAGTTGATTGACATGAGCGTTTTACCTCAGATCAGCTGTAACAGACCACCCTCTTTGTTTCGATGCCGGAGTAGGGATGTAAGTTAGACAAGAATATCTCTGATTGAGCGATTGAGGTGTTGTGTTGCTGGATGTAATAATGAACATATTGGTCGTCATTTACTCCCGACATCTGAGCCGCTGAAGATGCAGTAGATTACGTTTGTTTGTAAAGGGAATGCGCCTCCCGATCTACACATATCCGTCTATGTTTGTGCGAATCATTCGTGATCCAGCTTCACTTACAGCAGAAGTGAGTATAAGAGTTTTTTTATGAATCTTTGCGATCGCCTTTCCTAATAAAGTGCTAGTTAGCAAGTTTAGCGGCTAAATGCGGCTAAAGTAAACAGGCTCGTCACTCCACAGAGAGAAGAGAGGGGCGGGGCGAGCAGAGCTCATTTGCATTTAAAGCAGCCTCGACCAGAATGAGATGATTTGGGAAGAGTTGATTTTGGCAAGGTAAAAAGGGTGTTGTTTTACAAAACCACTGAGAGTTTTTAACCAAAGTATATTAGAGACTTTTCATTAAGACCCTAAAGAATCATATCAACTTGTGGAAAATGGGCATCCGATGACCCCTTTAAATGAACAAGGCCTAAAAACGCGCACAAATACTAAACTTTTATGACGACGCAGCAGTGGCCTGATCGGGCCAATGATAGATTCGTCAACTGCCCCCAGCCATCGGGCACTCCTTATTGTTGAACCCTGTAAACCGTAATCTCTGGCTTCTGCTAACTGTCATACACATGTTCACGAAAGATTAGCGTTCCAGTGGATGACGTAGGACGTAGGTGTAGCGAAAACCAGTCTCCTCTTGGAAATTTATCCACATATATTTTTGAGTGAACAATCCCTTTTTATACCATTGCTTCTAGACAAAATAATCCATTGTTTCATCCACGAAAAAGTCCATTCCCTGTTGTCCTCTAAAAATAAAAACAACCAACGTATTTATTTATTTATTTGGTTTTGGACTGTTTTCACTTGTAAACGGTACTTTTTCACTGGAGAAAGCAACATTGTGGATCTTAATGACAAATTTATCATGAAATGCTGCTATTCTCTTGACAAGAGATTAACTGATTGACTGCAGTCATGTTGTGGATTATTGTGATGTTTTTATCAGATGTTCGGACATTTTGACGGCACCCATTCACTGCAGAGGGTGAGCCAGTGATGTAATTCTACAAATCTGTTCTGATGAAGAAACTTATCTACAACTTAGCCTGAGGTTCAGTACATATTTAGCATCTTTTTTATCTTTCTTTGTATTTTTATCTTTCTGTCCTTGTCTTTTTATTCCTCTCTGTGGTGTTATCACAACATTCCCTGGCCAGCCTGAGAGCAACGCTGGTTGAGTTCAGAGCAAAACAGCTGCTAGCAGCATAGAAATAACACTCTTTAGTTTTAAAAGCAGCAAAGCTTTTGTTCATTCCAGCCCTCATCTTTCCACTCCTGAAACTCTGAAGAAAGTGGAGGGAAACCACAGGTAACTATCTGGCCGAGTGCATTAGCCAACAAACATAATTGAAGTGCACCATGGTAAAGCATATTGTTCTTCTTCATCTTCCTGTTGTTTGACTTAACCGTGACAGAAGGGACATTGGGAGGTTTACTCTAAGATACCTGCTGGCCGCCTTGTTCATTAAACTGTCCGGTGGCTATGTTTTTAAATGAGGTGCTACAAATTGGATAAGATAGCGTAGCCATACGCACCTTCCTCCTTCTCCTCCTGAGCAATATCAGCGACGATATCGTCTATGGTGTCGGGCACGGTATTGCACTGCTCTCCCTGCAGATTGGAAGAACATGGATCAACATCACAGCGCCTGATAAGATCCACCATTTGCCATCTGATCACTATCACGCTAAGCCCCGCGCGAAAAAAAATGATTCTCTGAGGGCAGATGATTGTAAACTAGCTGGCTCAAGGCAATCCCACGCTTTACCCCACTCAAAAGCCTAGAGATGAGATTCTTCCCAGCTGGGAGACAGAGATGAAACATCTGCTGTGGAATATTAAGAGTTCTGCTTCTTGTCGATAAGTTCCAGAATGGATTATTTTAGAACACAATCCTCCAAACACCGTCATTTGAAGGATAACAGATGCGTTGCGAGCGTTGCTGAGCTTTTGTGTTTCACGACCGCTTGTTTTGACACATTTTTGTAAGCGATTGCTTTCGTTTGTTTAACAAATGGACTTTTATGACTCAGCAATTCAGGGTCAGTAGCCATATTAAACGGCACAGCTGTTCAGAGTGAATTTTTGCTAGAGAATAGGGAATAAACAAGAATAAATTCCCAAAAATACATGCTGAATTTAATGGGCAATAACCAGTAAGTGGCCAATATACTGTATGTTGTGTTATTTCATGAAATAAATTAAAAATAAAACATCCAAAGTAAATAAAAAAATAATAATAATTAGTGAATTTAGGTGTCACAACATTATAATGTACAGTATTAAAAATGGATATTGTTTTCAAGATTTGTTAAAGATTACATTTGTTATTAAATGATTACTACTAAAGATTGTAACTTTAATAATAAATGAATAATAAATAATATAAAAAATAATAAATACATGTAAATAAATGTAAAAATATTTTTGAAAAAGATATTAAATATCTAATGTACATACACATCACAATACTACACAAAAAACTATACTTTGTGGAATTTGAAATGAATTATTTCTCTCTAAATATTTTTTAATATGGAACCCATGATACATTTTTAGGATTCTTTGATGAATATAAAGTTCAAAAAACAGTAACATTGTGAAATTTAAAATGAATTATTTCTATTTATATATATTTTAATATTTAATGTGAAAACCATGGTACCTTTTTTTAGGATTCTTTGATGAATCAAAGGTTAAACAAACAGTAATA